>NC_141241.1:28915175-29075175 GCF_054856555.1 Leptonotus elevatus | reverse complement strand
ACAATGTCGTAGTTGTGAATAACTGACACTCTGAGGACAGTGTATTTACACACTGCGAATGTAAAATAAGTTTTCAGGGGTTTGGAGTTACACATACAGTCCTCATAATTCATACTCTGGTATGGACACTCTGAGGACTGTGTATTTTCTATTGATTGTTTCATTGTGAAAAATAGACGTCACCAATTTACACAAACCACTAGTGCTGACGGATTATTTATTTTTCAAATGGCAAATAAAATGTGTTTGCATTCACAATACTTTAACCTATTCATTGTTCTTTATGTACTGTAACTGTGTAAATGCACAGGTACAGTCGTGTTACTAAGAATTGAATTTTATATGTATTTTTCTCTTCATGTGTACCAGGTTTCAACTGAAACACAACCTGAAGACATAGCTAAAGACATAGCTGTCACAGACCAAGTTGACCAGGTGACAAGATTTCTTTTTGAATGTTGATGTTGAAATACATTTTTCAGAAGCAAGACGTTGCACAATTTATAAAAAAAAAAAAGATCTTGTCGCACGAATGGCTCATGCAATAGGTGAATTGCAAAGACATGCAACAAATGAATATTGGATTGTATACTTTAGTCTGATTTTGACCAATCAGAGACTACCTTAATTGCACATCACCATACGAGAACCGTATCGAGGGGCATTACTAACAAAAAATAACTTAATTGGATAAGATTAGATCACAATGAGCATGCTTATTTTTCCGCATTAACGTGTATTTTTTTTTCATTGGATTATAAAAATATATAGATATAGATAGATCTTTTTTTTTAGGTCCATGTCGAAATAATCTCCATCACTGTATAAAACACCCATGTCGCATGTTTTGTCAATACTGTGCAGCCCTCGCAGGTGCATAGTCCTCACAATGTCGTAGTTGTGAATAACTGACACTCTGAGGACAGTGTATTTACACACTGCGAATGTAAAATAAGTTTTCAGGGCTTGGAGTTACACATACAGTCCTCATAATTCATACTCTGGTCAGGTATGGACACTTTGAGGACTGTGTATTTTCTATTAATTGTTTCATTGTGAAAAATAGACATCACCAATTTACACTAACCATTAGTGCTGACGGATTATTTATTTTTGAAATGGCAAATAAAATGTGTTTGCATTCACAATACTTTAACCTATTCATTGTTCTGTATGTACTGTAACTGTGTAAATGCACAGGTACAGACTTGTGTGTTACTAAGAATTGAATTTTATATGTATTTTTCTCTTCATGTGTACCAGGTTTCAACTGAAGCACAACCTGAAGACATAACTGAAGACGTAGCTGTCACAGACCAAGTTGACCAGGTGACGAGATTTCTTTTTGAATGTTGACGTTAAAATACATTTTTCAGAAGCAAGACGTTGGCACAATATATAAAAAAATATCTTGTCGCACGAATGGCTCATGCAATATGTGTATTGCAAAGACAAGCAACAAATGAATATTGGATTGTATACTTTAGTCTGACTTTGACCAATCAGAGACTACCTTAATTGCGCATCGCCATACGAGAAACGTATCGAGGGGCATTACTAACAAAAAATAACTTAATTGGATAAGATTAGATCACAATGAGCATGTTTATTTTTCCGGATTATCGTGTATTTTTTTTCATTGGATTATAAAAATATATAGCTATAGATAGATCCTTTTTTTTTAGGTCCATGTTCAATGTCGAAATAATCTCCATTACTGTATAAAACACCCATGTCGCATGTTTTGTCAATACTGTGCAGCCCTCACAGATACTTAGTCCTCACAATGTTATAGTTGTGAATAACTGACACTGAGAACAGTGTATTCATACACCGTGACTGTAAAATAAGTTTTGAGGGCTTGGAGTTATTATACAATTCATACTCTGGTCAGGTATGGATTCTCTGAGGACTGTGTATTTTCTTGTTTTTGTTTCATTGTGAAAAATAGACGTCACCAATTTACACAAACCTGTAGTGCAGAAGGATTTATTTATTTATTTTTGTAATGGCAAATAAAATGAGTTTGCATTTACAATACTTTAACCTATTAATTGTTCTGTATGTACTGTAACTGTGTAAATGCACAGGTACAGTCGTGTTACTAAGAATTGAATTTTATATGTATTTTTCTCTTCATGTGTACCAGGTTTCAACTGAAGCACAACCTGAAGACGTAGCTGTCACAGACCAAGTTGACCAGGTGACGAGATTTCTTTTTGAATATTGATGTTGAAATCAGTTTTCAGAAGCAAGACGTTAGGAGTGAAGAGTGTAGAGTAGATGCTAGGGCTGAACTATATAACTAACAAATATAATCACAACAATTTTTTATGCAATGTGTATTGCCAAGACGTTCAAAATATTGTATCCAACAATAAGCTTGTATGGGACTAAAATTCCTACAAGTCAACATTAAAAATATCTCAAATTGAAGATTTGTTGGCAGTTTGGTGATTTGGATTATGCACTGTAGTGATCTTTTGTTCCCATTAATTTATTTATGGTGGATTTTAGAGATGAACTCGCTATCAATTTTATTTTATTTTTTTAAACAGAAGTGTAAACATCAGGTAGTTAATTTACTTGTATCAAGCTTGGATAAATGTGCTTTATGTTTTGGACCTTTCGCTGCACTAGAATGGACTGGCATGATGGGTATTTTATCTTCTGTGTTATTTGTATCTGCAATGGATCTTTGTTTCACGCAACCAGAATTAATAGTGCAGGCATTTTCATTGAATGAATATAATTTAGTCAAGAGGATAAATTATGACCCATGTTTATACCTTTATCTTTAGTTGCAAGCAGCTAAATGTTGAGCAATTGTCTCAATCTTAACGACTGTCTGACTCGGTAAAATAGAAAAGTCTACTGTAACTGAAGGACTGTATCACACAATATCTGTTTTAGGGGCAATGCCATAGATTAAGCATATTAACTATCCCTCTTGTTAAATGCTTCATCTCATCTTTCGAATAAATGTGACTAGATTTATAATAATCTTTAGTATGTGCACAAACTTTAGGTTCTAAATGCTTTTCTAGTTTGCTCCAGCATCTGGCACATATACCTTTGGTAAATTAACTTTAGCACATTAGCCCATCAATGGCGGGAGCTACTTCTGCCGCGAGCGCTCGACACTTTTCTCAAGCTTCTACTTCGAGTGTAACATCACTAAGTAACAGCGAAGTAAAGCTAGTAAATATTTATGACCACCCGCCAAAATGAATTTTAACCCGCATCTGGCAGGTTAATTTTAGAGCCACTGTATATATGCATAAGTATGTGTGCATCTACTGTATATATGGATATCATTGCTGTCCTGTGAAAAACACGTTTCCATTTTTAGGTCGCGGGCTGCTCTCCGGTAGCTCCTATGGTGGAAGTGTTTTTCACAGAACAGCGACAATATGTGTATGTATGTATGTATGTAATAATTGTTTTCGTTTAAAAAATTAGGTTGCTGATGTATCCAGTTCAAGTGAGGATTCGTTAGCAGAGGAATATGTTCCAGATTCTCACAGTACTTCGGACACTTCCTACATTGAACCTGTTTCAGAAATTCAGAAATCCGAAGGTATTTCAGGAATGAGCTATGAGAAAACTGCTCATCCTTTAAGATGAGAGGTAGTCATGTTTTAAAGAATAAAATGTTCAATGTTCACTGACTCTTTTGCATCTGGTTTCATGTCGAGCTTATCCATTACAAAGCTGTGTTTGACCTAGATAACCTGTTCACATAAGAAGCAGTTTTATTAACATACCAGTTTCAGTCTGTCCTAAAATTGTAAGTTGTAACATGAGCACCATGTTAAAACTTACAATTTTAGGACAGATCAGGTATGACTTTGCATTTCACAGTATTGTTATGTACAACAATGTGTCCTTATATCAGGTAAGTCATTACACATCAATGCCATTTTAGTTTGTGTAAAGTCAGAATGCCAGAACTTTCAAATCACTTCAGTGACATGGTTGCTGTGTGTTGTGTAAACTTTGTCCTTGTAATGTGAGTTGGTCCTCATAATTACCATTTTTGCAATGGGCGTGGCTTATTTAGGTCATTATCTATGTCCTCACAATTACGGATTTTTTCAGGTTTTTCTTTTTTTCGTGTGTTGAGTTTTTTCAAGTTTTGAAGTGAAATTTTCCTGGACAACCCCAAAAAAATTTTTTGGGTGCAAGTCCCATCTCTCTGGCATTAGCAGAAAGGGGTGTCCCTGTAATACACAATTAAACCGGTTTGGAAAAAATGTCCTCATAATACACAGAGGCAAGTATGTGTGTGTGTGTGTGTGTGTGTGTGTGTGTGTGTGTGTTTATCCGGTTTGTGTTTCTTGGTTTGCAGTTGTGTTCACTTTTGTTTTTGCATTTTTGCACTTCATGGCCACTGCAAAAAAAAAAAGACAGAAAGGCATTTGTTGGAGAATTATGCATAGACCGTGAGAAAACACTTATATGGCTTTCCAACTGCAAATACTAAGCAAATACAGAATACTGCCAGAATCTATTTTCCTATACTTGTCCATCAAAATTATGTCTCATGTGTGACATAAAAACATTTGGCAACACAAAAAACAGCAAATGTGCAATTTATGATAAAACTTTCAAAACAAACTCTTTCAAGTAAACTGAATAGTATACTGTAATTGCTTTCAGATTAAACAAATAAGTCAGAGTTTTCATAGTCATCATACAAGATTTCATGACAACTTTTGAGAAGGGCCATGCACTTGTTTACCACAGAATAAAGCATGTCCTCAAGATACCATACTTAAATTTGCCTACTACGGGGAGTAGGTTTTCAGGATCTGAATTGTAATTAACACTAACCTTGAGGGATGCACAGTTGTGGTATGTAGTCCTTATCCTGGCAAGAAAAGAAGGCATTGAGGACAATTGCATAAAACTGGTTAAACAAGTTTCTTGTCACATGATCAGATACATTATAAAAACAAAACATCTTCTCGCTACATCAGGTCTTTTTAAACAAAAGTTCTTGGTCATTTCTGAATACCGACATGATATCATCGTTTTGGTGATGCCCGTGGGCTCGTCTTGACTCATCTGGAAATTCTGTTATTCAGATACTCTGCCCTTGTCATTTAGTGTCTTAAACATTTCGGGCATCAGCAGGAAACCATCACATATCTTCATAGAGCAGCATCCCATTGAAGATGGTAAGTGGTTCCACAGAGTGGGCCAGCTTTCCCATCACCAAGTCGATGCAGACTGTGTCCTGAGTCTGTAGAGGCAAGATGATATTGAAAACAGCTAGTGAGCCTGGAGAGGTTTTAACTTCAGCCACCGGGTTGTTCTCCAGACCCTCAGGCTGATAGCCACCAGAATCCACACGGGCCATGCCATAGTTGGATTTAGAAAGAACGGCCTCTATCTTCTCATTCTTGTGGCCTGTTAGAATGGCGCTGAAAAAATAGTGTCCATCAACTGGGGCAGTAAAAATACCTGAGAGGAAGAGATTAGCATTTGGTTACTGCAAAAATATTCCTTGGGGACATAATCATACATTGTACATTGAACTGACAGTTGAAGATTTAGATTGATTTAACTCATCAGGGACCAGGCCAATTGTTGGTGTAAATAAATCTCAATGGTCAATGAATTCTCCCTGTACATGTGTTTACCTGTTCTGGGGTCATAGAAGTCGCCTTCATTAACAAAGATCTTGTCAAAGATAATGGTCCCTGGTGTCTCCATGGGAACGGTAAGGGCAGCAGAGAAGGACAGTTTGGGTGAATGAGCATCAGCACCCGATAGTCCTGAAAAAAAAAATATATATATTTTTTTACAATTAGTATCTGATTTAATTCCACACAACTCATTCAAACTCAAAAATACATAAATATGTTTTTTAATACGTTGTCCTGCACTACCCAAAACGTTTTTTTTTCACTTAGAAAAAAAAATAATTATGCTTGAGCATACAGAAGGCTTTGATACAGCTTCTGACATGAAGAGGTCGCTTAAAGCAATGGTATTTATTACAAAAAACGATCAGCAGGTGGCAGCAGTGTATAAGAGATCAGCCAGAGCCATGTTGCAACAAGCTCTTTTTTTGCCAGTGTTTTCAACAGGTTTGTGAATAATGATGAAACTTAGCTATATTCTAATGCTAACAGAGATAAATATACTTTTTTTCCTGATGAAAGAAGATAATCAAATTTTTCTTTTGGTAGGTTCCATGCTTTTATAGCAATAGAACAGAACAGAATATTCTGTGGAAAATCAGTCAAAATCCAGTAAAACAGCCAGGAGCGAACAGGGTTGCTTCAGTGAAAATGGCTGGGAGTGAATGAGTTAAATAGAAAAACAGTGACTGTCTCTATTTTTATGACTGGTGCAAGTCTGGTGTGGTACGCAGTTTTTTAAGTGCTGTATTTGACTGTGTGCTAGTAGTTTCACAGATGCACGTAAACCAGCATATTAAAAAAAAAAGACGTTTTTTTTGTGCCGTTGTAGGCGTGAACACAGCATACTTCATTTGTCGGCAATCAAAACTGTTCGCAGACCTTATGTATCTACAGTTGTGCTTGAAAATTTACATACGCTTGGGCCAGGGGTCAGCAATGTTTAGTGTCAAAAGAGCCATTTTAGGCCAAATAAATAAGCAAAAAATGTGTCTGGAAATTTGAAGATTGTGATGAAGGACACAGTCTGTTAGTGTCAGTCTAATGTACTCAGGGCCCAAGAGCTAATTAGAGCTGCACCACAACACAAAAATATGACTGCAAAATCCAGTACGTACACATTCATTTTCTTATACCTTTGATAATACGTATAACATATACACACCTTGTTCTCCTTTGGGACCTATAAAAAGCACATCAGTAATCAGTAAAAATGTTCAATAGGTAACAAACAATCACTTTATTACAATATATTTTTTACACTCGGAATCACCATTGTTTTAAATTCCACTTCCACAATGATCCACAAAAGTCACACCATGAACTGGCTACATTAGACATAATACATAAATCCAGTACAAAAAGTCAAGAACACTTGCCAGTATTTTTGTTTTCTTAAAAATATACCACAACTGATGTTGAAAAATCTGGAAAACGCATATGCGAAAAAGAATGAAAGAATTTCACAATAGACCCAATATACCCAAACACACTGCAAAAGTTAATTTATACTGCACATCTAACTCCATAGAACAATGGCTTTACCAGAAGAAAATGTTTTATTAGCCAGAGCCCAGACCTAAATACAAATGCAAATCTTTGAGGCGACATGAAGAGGGCTGTGCACAGGCAATACCCATATTTTGAAAATATTAATTTTAAACGAAAATTGAGAAATGCCATGCTGATCGACCCCTTCCCCCAATTCTATAATAAAATCTCAAGCCACTGCAACAAAGTAACGTCTACAAAAGTTGCTTCAGAGCCTGTGTGCCAGTGCCAGTGTTCATCAGATTTCTCATGCTTAGCATTGGAGAATAAGGATATAACTGTTCTACCTGGTAGGCCACGTGTTCCACTTTCTCCGGGTCTTCCGGAAGGTCCAGGTGGCCCTTGCGGACCTGGCAGCCCATTGAAGCCTCTCTCTCCTGGAGGTCCAGGTGGGCCTATAATATTATGACATGAACACATGTTGTTATTATTATTATTATTATTATTATTAATAATAATAATAATAATAATAATAATAATAATAATAATAATAATAATAATAATAATAATAATAATAATAATAATAATAATAATAATAATAACGGTGGATGACTGGTTAGCACGTCCGCTTCCCAGTGCAGAGGGCGTGAGATCGAGTCCGGGCTTCGGCCTTCCTGGGTGGAGTTTGCATGTTCTGCCCGTGTTTTCTCCGGGTGCTCCGGTTTCCTCCCACATTCCAAAGACATGCATGGCAGGCTAATTGAGCACTCCAAATTGTCCATAGGTGTGATTGTGAGTGTGGATGGTTGTTCGTCTCTGTGTGCCCTGCGATTGGCTGGCAACCAGTTCAGGGTGTACCCCGCCTACTGCCCGAAGCCAGCTGGGATAGGCTCCAGCACCCCCGCGACCCTTGTGAGGACAAGCGGTTAAGAAAATGGATGGATGGATGGAATAATAATAATAATAATAATTTGTTTTAACTTCTCTGGTTTTGCTCTTTTGTGTATTTGGGTCCAAACCACTACCTGACGCACTCACCTTTTCTATTGATAAAACGGCTCCAAACATGCATTCAGGCATGAGCACAGTACTAATTATGGTTAACTACTTTAATTGTATGTATTATTAATGTCACATTTAAATTGACATATTTCATTATCAAAAGTATTTGTTGATCAAAGTAAGACCCATTTATCAGTTTAAACTACTTGTGAGAAATGTGAGAATGTTGAATACATTGTCAAAAATGCCTTTCCAGTCAACCTGCTTTTTTATTTTTTATTTGTTTGAAGGAGAAAGATGGCCACTGGTAAATTCACTTCAAGTGGGTCCTGCAGTACTGCAAGAGCCAACTCTGGAAAGATCACGATGGAATTGCAAATCCACTAACAACATGGTGTGGCTGAAAGGAACGACAGACTATTCTCTTTTAAGAATGTCATAAATTTTGAATAAGCTGAAGTCAACAGTGAAACCACTTCCACAACCAACACCCTTCGAGTTAATTGAGAACAGACCATGTTTAAAGTGAATCAGACATTTATGGCCATACAAGCAGGTGAGGCTAAACCTGTTGTTGGACAGAGCAGCCAGAAGTGGAATGAACAGAAGAAAATGATGGTTTGAGAAACACAAAAAAATGGTTTGAACTTTAATAAACTGTAATTATGTGATTTATGTGCTTTTTTGTGTCCAATCTGGCCATATTATGCAGATAAATTATGTGGGTATTGTAGATTATAGGGTTGGATTGAATATCTATTTTTTCCCCATAATTAACAAGAAAAAATAATTTTAAAGACCATTTTTTTGTATCTTATTGATTTCTTGAAATGTACTGTTTACATGAATTTAAAAGTATTTTCTTATATTTATAAAATACTTGACTTATTGCACTTTAAGACAATTCAGAATTTTTTTAAATTTATATTTACAATTATTGAATTAAAATTATGTCCATCCATGTTTGTGTAACACTTAAGGGATTATAACACGCGATATTTTCATTAATAAAGAAATCATTTAACCAGTTACTGCCGCTGCAAAATTTAATTTGGAATTTAATGTTTGTGGATTTTTTTTTATCATGTCCTTGACATTTAAGAATTGATGTTCCATAATTAATCAATATCGGATTGAACTGAAGTGAATCGAATTGAATCAGAAGAAAAATCAAAATCGAATCGAACTGAACCCTTGTGAATTGAAATTGAATCGATTGAGGAAATTTGAATCAATACACAGCCCTAGTAGTTTATTAAATACGTAGGTATTGTAGTTTATTAGTGATGGACGAGTACCGATCGGTGCCAATACTAGCCTTATTTTAAGGTATCGGTACTCTTGACTGTGGCCAATACCAGTATCTGCGATCAGGAACTAGAAATTAAGACATTTTTAGGAATATAAAATTGCAGAAATTCAAACAGTATCTGCTTCTCCCTCTGGTCGCTGAATCGGTGAAGGCTCGTGTCTGTGGATCTCACTCTGCTTCATCTATCCTTCCTTCCTTTCTTCAGTCTTTCCTTTGGTCTCTTGAGGTCTCCCTAATTTGTTGGAATTTAGATGTTTCTGGGGTTGGTGAAAGATTCTGGTTTGTAACCCTGTGGGTAGTAGGTGGTGTCTGGTCGGTGCTGGATTTCACTTTTCTTTCTTTTCTTTGATCCCTCCTCGGGTATCCTGACAACTTCACGACTCTAGCGGGATTCTGAAGTATTTGGTTTAGGTAAAGGGTATGGGATTTTTAATAGGTTTCAGGTGAATTAATGAGCACAAACTCACACGCACACCCCCCCCCCCCACACACACATACTTACGCACAAAAAAAAGAGAGAGAGAGAGAGCAATGATAACATGTTGAATCGGTAAGATTACCGAATGATCAATACTGAGCTCTCTTAAAAAAAAGGACAAAAAGAAGGAATATAAAATTGCCATTAATGTTGAGCAATGTTAAGGGAAAATATTATATTTGGATATATGGGTAAATTTTTTGTTTTAGGTGAGGATTTGTTTATGAACTAGTGGTATCGGTATTTGGTATCGGTGACTACTTAAGAGTTGAGTATTGGTATCAATCTGAAAAAAAAAGTAGTATCGAACATTCCTATATTTTATATACATTCACCAATATATACAGAACTCTGGTCATAGATAGTAAATACTGGAGCTGTTTTAAATTGCCATAAAACTGCAAAATAGTAATTGCTGAAAGAAAGCGTATACGTAGTGCAATATTTTTTTACTTGTGTATCTGCTGATGCTGTATTAATAAGATAACACAAATTAGTCATTAGCCTTTCATAGACATTTCTGTCACATTTCCAGTTTGTCGACTTTAATATATAAACAAACAAAATTATCAAAGAAAGAAAATATGATAATATACTGAAAAACCTAAATAAAAGGACATTTTAATCAACACTAACTACTGTAAACGTTTGTCTAATACTGACACGTCTTGACTCACATTATTTTAGCCGCCTAATGAATATCATGTCTGCTGATCCCCCCAGGGTTAAGAAGAAACTCCATCCCAGAAATTATTTTATTAAAAACAACACAAGATACCTATTTAATGGCTCCAGCACCAGAAATCAGTTGTCAGTGTAACGTGTACGGCTCTTTCAACCTTTTAAAGCAACATCTTTCAATTCATAATTTCATTCACATCTTGAGTACTGGTTCCCTTGCCTGACGCCTGTGCAGTTTCCACTCAGTGACAGTAATAATAATAATAATAATAATAATAATAATAATAATGGATCAGATTTATATAGCGATTTTTTTGGACACTCAAAGACGCTTCACAATGGATACATTATTCATGCACTCACACATTCGCACTCTGGTGGCAGTAAGCTACCCTGGCCCTGGACAGTATGAATGGAATGGTGTGATAGCCAGGTGCTGTCTCTGAATACAGCCCGTTACTGAGTGGCAACCAATCCAGGGTGTGCAACACCTTTTGCCTGAAGTCAGATGATATAGGCTTCAGCTTCCCACAGAGCTGAACAAAGTAAGTGGTGTAAAAAAATTGATTGAATGGAATGATGGCTGCATGGATGGGTGGATTATCTTTGTTTGTGATATGTTTTGAAATGTACAGAAGAGGATTAGGGCAAGTGAAGAGGGGTAAAAAAAGTGTTGGTAGGATTCTCACTTTATTCTCAGAATTCTGACTTTAAAGTCAGAAATCTGAGAGTAAATATTTTAATATAAATAAAATATATTAAACATAAATAATATTGTCAGAAGTCACAAGAGTAAAGCATTTAAAATGTTGAAGACATCCTCATAACATTAAATGTCAAAAGAATTAAAACATAACCGGTGCTCTTGAAATTTGGCGGGGAAAAAATTACGATAAAAAAGCCTTTTTTATTAAGTGATTAATCGTGATTAATCAAAATTCTAAAATGTGATTAAAACATTTTATCGTTTGACAGCACTACTTTAAAGTCAAAATTCTGACTTTAATCTCAGAATTCTGAGATTATTATTTATTTTATATATATTTTATGTATTTATTTTATACTATTTATTCTGAGAATAAGGTCAGAATCCTGCCAACCTTTTTTTCCCTATTCACTGGCCTTAATCCTCTTCCGTTGAAATGCAAGGTGTTTTTATAGTGTACTTGTTATATTTGCAAGTAGTGTTTATTTCAGTGTAATTATTTTGAGATCAGAAACAGGCAATAAGTGCAGTAGAAGAGGGTGAAACTGTCCCTGCCTGTACTGCAGTGGGAACGACTAGATCCAGCCAAGTCACGAGCGGTGGACGTAACGGGGGTTTCCCAGACAAGTGTGATTGCGATACACCTTTTATTTTTTATTTTTAAGCCAAGTGCCTTTCTGCTCTTTTCTTTCACCAGCTTCTCCTTTTAAAGTATTTCAGCTGGAGGAGCCTCAAAGTGAGTCAGCTTTATTTTATTGTTCCAAGGTTCCTTGTTCGTCCCATGGTGAAGGCAGAGGAGCAAGACCAGCGGCAGAAGGGGGGACTTTGGGTAGTGGAAAACCCTTTGCTTTCAGAAAAAAATACGGCATCAGCGTATTTGAAGCAGAAAAGCTCCTCACAGGTCAAAACAGGTCTGCTCGTGCCATTATTTTTTGCCACTTGACATGACGTTGTGCAATGAACCTCACATATATTTATTTATTTTTACGCAGGAACCACATTAACAGAGCAAAGTCAAGGGGGAAGCCACTTTAGCGGCAATATATCAAATCACTGGATCCGGCAGGAGCACATTGTGTTGCCATATTTGACAGTTACCTCCTTTTTGAAAACATCAATTGGGTATTTGCATGTTTGTCACGTAAAGTTCGTTATATGTTTATGTAGCAGAATATTAAAAAATGTATTGACTGTTTTCATATGGTTCTAAGCTGCCACTAGGCATGGGCCGATATTACATTCTGACAGTATGAAAACAGTGAGCAAAAAATATAGCTGTAAAAATATCGCTGTGTCATGGCACTAAAATTAGTGTTCCAATACCATTTCTAGGCCCCAAATCACAGTGCACCAGTTTTCTGAAGCTGAGCTGTGATTGGTTGTTACCTGAGACCTGAACAACTGTTATGTCATTTTCACTCGCCAACAAGTGGTAAATGGTAAATGAGCGCCTTCTGATATTGATAAAAACTGCTGGATTTTGCTGCTTAAAGTCCTTCTCACACGCCCAGTGTGAAAGGTTGCGCTGCCGTGCGGAAAGTCGACGTCACCACAGTGGCGCCAGCATGCCCATATTTGGACGTGCTGAATTGACACCCCACTAGGAAGTAAACACAGATAAGTATTGTCATTGGTTCTGACAAGAAGTAGTCCGCATATTCACAAGCTATATTGTGTATTCTGTATATTGGCCGGCTGTGTTTCGATGGTTTTAACCCAGTGTAGTAGCCTATAACGTAACGACCCATAAAGTGATAACTGAACAATAACGTAATAAAAATCCTGGACCTATAACGAAAAATTTTGGGGCCAATAACGTAATAACTTTCTACGTAATTGGATGGTCATTACGTTATTGGCCTTTTTTTCCTTTTTTTTTTAACCAGGCCAAGAATGTAATAACCACCCAATTATGTAATAAATACATTGTTACATAAATAAATAATATTACAATTATGTAAAAAGTTACAGAAGTTACTTATTAATAGTAATAAGTTACAGAAGTAACTTATTACATAAATGGGTGGTTATTACATTATTGGCCAAAAAGTATTACGTTATAGGTTCATTATTTTTATTACGTTATTGGTAAGTTATTATGTTATGGGCCTATTATATTTGAAAAAATGTCAAATTTATTATGTTAACTCATTCACTCTCAGCCATTTTTCACTTAAGCAACCAACTGATTTTGCAAGGCTCACAGAATTCTATTGCTATAAAAACATGAAACCTACCAAAAGAAAGATTAGAGTCTCTTCTTACATCGGGAAAAAGGTACATTTGTATCTGTTTCCGTTGTGCAGCAACTAGCATTAGAATATAGCTAAATTTCATCATTATTCACAAATCTGGGCAAAAAAGCTTGTTGCAACATGGCCATGGCTGTTCTTTTATACTCTCCTGCCACCCGCTGACCGTTTTTTGTAATAACTACCAATGATTTAAGCGACCTCTTCAGGTCATTAGCTGCATCAAAGCCTTCTGTAAGCTCTAGCATACCCCCCCCCCCCCCACACACACAAAAAACTTACAAATACATTTGGGGGAGTGCAGGACAAATGATTTAAAACGTATTTATATGTTTTTGGGTTTGAATGAGTTGAGGGCCGCTATATGGGCTGTTATTACGCTATTGGCTTCGACACCCAGAAATACCTCTATCTTCCCCCCTCCCTTCCCCCTCCCCGGTACGCCTTCCTTCCCCTCCCCTGGGCCGGGGGCCCGATCCATGGCCCGGGTCTCGGTGCTCCAGGGGCCGGCGGGGGTGGCTGGGGTTTGATGTCGTGCCCGCCCCGCTCCGGTGGGCGTCCTGGCACCTCGGGCGGGACCCAGTATCCGGGGGGCGAGCCCTATCACCCCGCCGGGCTGGTCCCATATGCCCGCCGGGGTCCCGGTGGGGTGGGTGGGGGCTTGGTGGGCGGGTGCGCCTCCTGTCCCCGCCCGGTTGGGGAGGGCCCCGCTGGTCGCTCCTCTTAACTCACTACACTAGGTTTGCACAATACACTTTTATAGACATATAGGGCACATAACACACTTTGGGGGGTGGGGTAGGGTGGAAACACCGTCTTCACCCTACAACTCCCCTCCAATTTTAATGCACTACACAACTGGGGGGGGGGGGGCTTGTGGGGGTGCCATCGGTTGGGGACCGCGGTATAGAGCAGTGCGGTCCCCTGAACGCTGGGGTGACGACCGGGGCCTTCCCCCGCTGGGCCTGGGGTTCGGGGGTGTCGGCCGTCCTCCAGTGCCCCCATCTCCCCTTCTGCCCCCGGTGTTCCGTCCCTCCATGCGGCGGGGGGTGGGGTGGGCGCGGCTGGCCTCTCCGCTCCGCTGTCCGGCCCCTCGTCGGCGCCGGTGCCTGGGTGCGGGTGGTCCCCGGGGGCTGGGGGTCGGGGGGCTGCCGGTTGGTCGGGGTGGGGTCGGGGGGGCGTCTTTGTTGGGGGGGGGGGGTGCGGGGTGGGGGGTGCTGGGGGTGTCTGGGGGATTGGGGACTTGGGGGCGGCTGGGGCTGGGTTGGGGTGGATGGCGGGCGGGGGGGGTCGTGGGGGGTGCGGGGGTTGGGGGCCGGTGGGGTGCCTGGCGGGCCTGCGGTGCCCCGTCCTGCTGCGTTGGGTCGGGGGCGCGGCCCGTGTTGGGGTGGGGGCGCTCCTGCTCCTGGGTTTTCTCTTCGGCCGGTGGCCCTGGCGGGGCCCGGGGGTCGTCCTTTGGCGCTGCCGCGGCCTAGGGGGCCCTGAGGTGTTGGACTTGCTCTGTCCTGGCGGGGGTCGACGGCTCCCCTCTTTGGTGGAGATTTTCATGCATGCCAGATCCACCACACCAGCATCTATCGAAACTCAGACACAATCTGCTTCCTCCTCAGGTCATTGAATCGGTGGAGGCTGGTGTCTGTGGATCTCACTCGGCTTCGTCTGTCCTTCCTTCCTTCCCTCAGTCTCTCCTTCGGTCTCTTGAGGTCTCCCTGATTTTTTATTTTTTTTTGGATTTGTTGGAATTTAGATGTTTTTTGGGTTGGGGAAGAATTCTGGTGGGTGGCCCGGTGGGTGGTGTCTGGTCGGTGCTGGATTTCACCTTCCTTGGTTTTCTTTGGTCCCCTCGGGTCCCCTCGGGTCTCCTGACGGCGGTGTTCGGTTTAGGTGAACGGTATGGGATTTTTTCTAATAGGTTTTTGGTGAGCTAACAAATACACGCACGCACGCACGCACGCACATACAAAAATAATAATAATATGTATATATATATATATTTATATATATATATATATATATATATGTATGTATATATATATATATATATATATATATATATAAACAAAATAAAATAAAAAATAAAAATAATAAATAAAGAGCAATGATGATGACATTTCCGAATGAACAATACTGAGCTCTTTATAAGAAAAAAAGAAAAAAAAGAAAAAAAAGAAATACCTCTATCGTCATATGTGAAAGCTTTTTTTCTTTTGCTGAGCTGTGCTCAATTTGCAATATCGGCAATTCATATTTTGTAACTCGGTAGTTGCCGAGACTCGCCATTCGTGAAGTATTATGGCAGAACCGCATACGTACATGCAGCGATTGTGCAAGCTTGGACCGTTCACTTGATCTCGTCATGCACCTGTTGCAATGGGAAGGGGGAGATTCATTCAGGTCATTTAAGGTTTGCTCCACTCAGAATGCGTACATTCCATGAAGATGGGTACGTGAAAAATGTGCGCAGCTGCGCTCCTTGTCTGACTTAAGCACACGGAAGAATATGCGCTTAGCGTAGTCTCACTTCTAGTCCTCAAGAGCCGGAGTCCTGCAGGTTTTAGATGTTTCCACACACCAACACAGCTGATTCATATAATCAGCTCACCAAGCTCTGCTGAAGCCTGATAATGATCCTGCTCTTTAGAATCAGGTATGTTCAAGGCTGGAAACATCTAAAAACCTGCAGGACTACAGCCCTTGAGTACCAGTATTGAGGAAGCCTGGCGTAGAGGAAAAGTGTGCTTACGTGCGAACAGGAGAGAATGGCCTGGTATGAACAGATGATGTATTAAATATTAGATAATTATTACTTTTTGCATTATCAAATGCTGACCAGAAATAGTCCAAAGCAGTTAGTATAACACAAATACATCTTGACAAATATATCAGCAAATGTTGAAAACATGAAATTCCGAGCACCTGTGGTTCAGTTGACTTTCTAGCTCAGTAAAGTGCCTTGAGAATTGGGGCTATTTAATAATTTGAGTATTCAAGGAGTATATTTTGTGATTTTTGTCTTCCAGGGACTGGTCAACAAGACTGCTTAATTGTTTCTAAAATAGAAAAAAACAGAATCCTACCAGTCAGGGTGTGGTCTGCCAAACTCTGCATATCTTTCAAGATGTGGTTCAAGCTGGAATTAAGGTTCTTTATCCGGCTCTGAACATCATCCTGGTCCTTCTGAACAAAGTCCAGAATCCTTCCATGTTGAATGATTGAGTTGTTTAGACCCGAAAAACATGTCCATAAGCTAGATACATGTTGGTTCAGTCCTGAAAATGGGATACAGCAGGGGATGCAGAATCACAAAACAAGACAATGAATTGTTACAAAACGTAAGAAGGTATTTCAGTTAGATTAACGCGTCCATCAGCAATTTACCTTCCTTGATTTTGTGGACAGAGTCATAGACTGTGTCCAGCCTTCCACAAACTCCTTCAAGCTTGGACAACCTCTTCTCAATCCCATCACCTGATCTCTTACAGTCTCCCATTTCTACCAGTATCGTGCTCTCAAAACGTCTGACATCTCGGTCCATCCCATCCAACCGGTCCCGACTTTCCTCAATGTGTTCTGTCACCTCTTGTTGTATTTTGTCCAGTTCAGAGATAATCTTATCCTTTGTGTTTCCTGTCAATTGTTAGAGTATTAGAGGGTCACAACACTTTTTGGGAATGAATGCACACAGAGTCAGTTTGATTAAACTGAGCTCACCCAGGTCAGTGATGACGCTGCCATGTTTCTGTACAGTGTGTTCAAGACCCTTGAGGGTGTCGTTGATAGAGCTTAAGGTCAGAATGACCTCAGACAATTCACCCTGCAGAGTCTTCATCTGGTTGTTGTTCATGGAGCCGCCAATAACACTGTGACCATCTAAAGGCCGCTCAGCATCCAAACGGGGTCCATCTCCCCTGGTACCTCCATTTGCACCGGTTGAACCCGTGCTACCAGAACCTCCACCTAAACAGTGAACAAGCTGAATACTAAAGGTCCCATAGTATGAAAATGTACTTTAATGGGGTTTTCTATCAACAATATGCATACATAATATGCTTGTCTACAATCCAACCAGGTATGAAAAAAGTCCTTCTGTGATTTCTTTAGCTTTCTCCTCCTTTCTAAAATGTGTGCTTCAACATCAGTCCCAACGGTGTGTGACACGACTACAAACGTGAAAATATGTAAGTTTAACCTTTTATTTTGATTTAGCCTTCCTTCCTATACTTTCAATTAGAGATATCACACCTTCTACCATATAACTGGTGTATTTTTAGCGCCTAAAGAGGAAAGCTACATTTGTCGTTTGGTTACAAGAGGTCAGATATGATAAAGCAGACGGTAGTTGGATTAATACTTAAGCGGTCGCGTATTGTTGGCCAAGATACAATCCGCAGTGGTTATTTTGCAGTGACTGGCAACTCGTCACCTTGTTGACGTGACTTTGTGATGCTAACCGGCCGCTAAGTGGTCTTGACTAGACGGCTTGCATGTTGCGACCACGCAGTGGCCTAAATGTAACCTGGCAAAAGCCAGATTGATATTGTGATTCACTCAGAGGAGTTCTCCACAATATCAATCTGGGACTGTTGACTTGCTCGGGAAAGGCGGGACATTCTGTACAAAATTTCAAGCTGATTAGACGATGCGGAATTGTGCACGTTTGTTTTGACCAATCGGATGAAAATGTCGTCTTCGGTATCAGCGAAGGGGGGAAAAAGCACAAACATCTTTACCAGCTAAAAATGCACAAAGCTCCTCTCGCTGTTCAACAGTCAACAAGGAAACAGTGAGTAATTCTGCAAGAACAGAATTAATTGCAGCATCCATGTTAGGTTTATTTCCATTTTCGGCGCTGGTTTCTTGGTTTCGTCACAGCTTAGCTGCATATCACGCCCCCAAACACAATATCGCTCTGTGATTGTGGGACGTGGAAATCAACGGGCTTAGTACAAGATGTATTCTCAGGAGTTTGTGAACTCACAAATACTGCGAGAATACATCTTGCAGAGCAAGGTTAGCCTGAATGTGCACATTTGTGTTATTCATAACCCCTTGTAAATGTATACAAGCATTCACGGCAAATCAGAGACATTCACGGTAAAATAATGCTCGCAGGAATGTTGCCGGTTATGGCAAAATAACCACTGCCTAAACAATCGCAAACTAACGCTACAACATAGTCTCTGTAGTAACGTTATTCTACTTTTTCATACGGTAAAACAATATGCCACTTTTCCACATATTAAAATAGTTCTGAAATGTGTAAAAGACATGTGTGTCTGGCTCAAATTGGTCGCCATGGCCGAGTCGTTTCTCATTCACAACATTAGTACATGGCTACCGGAGTCGAAGCCACAGCCCCTTCGAGTGAGAAGGGTATTGCCTGGGCGTGGCCTGGTGTAGCTAATTACATTAAAGTGACACGCCTCTAAAAGAGGCAGTTTTGAACAGAGCGTCTTTAGGCTGATTTAGGCACTGCAAAAATATTAGAATGAAAGTCAATTTTGACAAATACATGTCACAGACATGTCTTTTGCACATTTTAGAACTATTTTAGTATGTGGAAAAGTTTAATATGAGACCTCTAAAAGCCTGGTTCACAATTACATTTTGTTGGCCGACTTCCAAACTGTGAGAGACCCCACATGTGACGAGGAAAAATCACGGGAGCAACAGTGTTTAACGTACAGAATGTGGTGTGCAGCCACACGACACAATCAACACATCACACACAAACCGATTTCATTCATGTGTGTTTCCTGGTTAGACGACAAATCCCGCAAAACCTCTCGAGATTAAACGTGACATCAGAGTAAATAAACATGGAGGACCAGTCGCAATGTGTTTTTAGCAGAAAAACAGCAGTCGTGCTTTTAGCAGAAAAAAAAGCGACATAAAAGGAAAAGGCATTGTTTTAAAAGAGTGTAAACAGCACAAGTATGGACTTTCTGTTGCACCGTGACTGTTTTGATTTTGGATTCCCACCGCCTTCCTTGCCGCCTCGCCTGATTAGCTGCACGTCACTGTCAACCGGCTGCGGGCTCATTTGTTCTCGGGGTACACCACACACGGTGAGAAATTAGGCCAAAACAATCCAACATGTTTTTCCTCGACTTTGCGCAGTTAGAATTGGGCATAAGAGGGCCTTTGTGCCATTGTGCATCTTTGAGGGACGGAACGAAACCTTTTCCGACCACTAGTTGCCGCTCATCTCTCATTTGCATTAAAACCGGGGCGGTAGGATTGCATGCGGTCTTGACATTGCAGGAACAGAAAACTGATTCCATAGGGCCTTGCATGACATTGTCAGGTAAATTGCAAGATGTCCCCTTTTAAGGGATGATGATGTTGGCCGTGCAATTGGAGACCGCATTGCACCCACGACTAAGCGTCCTTGTTTGACCTATGTGATTCAGAGAGATTGACCCACATTATTATTACCTTGTAATTTTGAGTAATTTCTTAGTTCCATCACAGAATGAAAAGTATAGAGCCATTTTTTGTCAACACATTTTACATTACATTACAGCTTACATTTATTGGTGCAACGTGTGACATCCTCTCGCAGAAGACGAACTTCATCCTGCAAGTGAGAGCATATCTGATTACAGGCACCCCCGGAGTCCACACTCAGCTGAAGTCGGTTGATGTGGTTCTGCAGGCGGCCCAGAGCATCCCTGGAATGATTCCGCATCTTGCGCAACTCATCCTCCACTGTCCCACAGATTTCGCAGTCTTGCCCTAGCAACTCCACCTCAGTCACAATGCGGTTGAAGTGTTCACCGTGGTCACCGGTCAAAGCCTTGATCTTACGGATGTCATGGCTCAGGTCCACTACCTAAGTGATGAACATTTACATGTTAATATTCACGTCTTCTGCATTTATGTGTTTTTGTGATAGTGGTTTACAAGAAGATCTGAGGTTTACCCTTATCACATTTTTTACAGAAGTCTTGAAATTTATCACAAGTGGGGTTAGATTGAAGCAGAACCCAAGTTTCAGAATTGAGTCGTGCAGCTATAGATAGTATTCACATGACGTAATTTGCCCCACATTGTGTGCTGTTCACGGGTCCATGGAATGTCGAATGGGACTGGACAAAGAAGTGCCCAGAATTACAAAGATAAATCAACAGGATTTTCATCCGACGAAGTCTACCAAAATGTGTTCTGACCATTTTGATTAAAGTAAGTATCATTGTAAGATGGTAAAAATGCTTTTACCATAATGCAATCGTGATATATGTGAGCCGCTAGCTGTGGCTTGCTTTGGCTAAAAATAGATTTGGTGGTCAAGATATTTGTTTTGACATCTCTTCAAATACCCCTCCTTATGGTCTCTTATTTTCCTTTCCCAGCAGCCTAAAAGTTAAAATTGTTGTTAAAGTGTATGAAAATAAGTGATGAAATCAACAATGTTGTTGTTTTTGTTGTAACATGCTAGCATTAGTAGCTAGCGCGGTCGGGGAACTAGCTAACTTGGTTTAAACATAACCCGAGATTCTTCACCTCAAATTCACAAATAATAAATGCACATAGCCACCAATAAAAGCAGAAAGTACAGAAGACACAAGAATGTCTGTGTTTTGGGAACCATCCTACCTCTGAACATACAGTACGTGCTGTAGTCCGGTCGGGGCAGTACCATCGGCTAATGCAATCCAATCGATTCTACTAATCAAACGTTTCAACGTGTACCACTGCAAGGAGTGTTGAGCTAAACCTTCCACATACGTCTTGCTTACACAAGTAACGTTAGAGGAAGATGGGGGTGACATTAAACAATAAGAAAAGAACATTTGGTGTAAACACAATAAAAACACAGCTGAGTCCGCTGGAAAGTTGACCCACCATGAGGGGCGGACTCGCGATCCTGTGACGTCCGTGAATACTATCTGTAAATGGAACACTGGCAACAATTGCATTTTGTTTTGGCAATTGGCATGTTGTTAATGCGATAAATGCTGACAGTCGTTGATATGATCTCAAATGGTCAGGGTTGGGAATCCAGGTCCAGAAAGTAAAAACAATGCCACGGATTGGCTTTAGCCACAGGTGCTTCTACTTAACTGGCAAGTAAACGAGCTCAAATAAGCACCTGTTGAGTAGAAGCACCTGTGGCTAAAGCCAAACTGTTTCAGGGTTTGTTCTCTTTGGACCTGGATTCCCCAACCCTGCAAATTATCATACGATAAGGTTAAATTGTTAAAAATTTAGACTTGATTACCTTATCATTAAGAGAATCTCCAGATACGGACAGGTCTTTGAGTTTTGTGTTAAAATGTCTAATTTGATCCTCATTTGCAATCACTCTCCACTCGAGTGATTTCCTTGTTGAATTATCTTTTTCTCCTCCTGTTGCCGGTAATCCTCCTCCTCCCACAGTCCCACTTACAACATCTACACCAGTGCCACCACTGCTTCCACCAATGCTACCTTGACTTCCATCAGTGGCAGCTCTTCCACCATTACTACTACCTCTGGCCCCACCAGTGTCACTGACACCACCAGTAGTGTCACCGCGGCCTCCACCATTGATAGTAGTCCCCCTTCCCCTTCCTCCTGTCATGCTCCTGCAGCCACAGTCCTCTAGCTTCCTGTTCAAGAGGGAGGTTCTGTTTTCAAACGTTGATAGTGTCTTGTCATGTTCATTCACCCTTTGCTTCACAAGTCCCACATCCAGCTCCACATCTGTAATCCTGAAGGCCTGATCATCAAAGCGGTCCAGGAATATAGTCCGAAGGTCACCAAGTTCTCTGTGGAAATAATCCTTTAAATCATTTTCCAAATATGCACAGCTTTGTTCAGTTTGCTCCATAGTCCCATTGATCCGGCGTTCCAAATCCTTCAGTCGATTATCTAGTTTGTCCTCAGTTAGTACTGCATCGCCACTACTACCTCCTCTTCTTCCACCTTCAGTACCAATCGCTCCTCCTCTGAAGCCTCCATTCTTATTACTGCTGCCACTTCCTCCCGTAAGCACATTGTTCAGGTGGTTGTGCAGGACATCAAAGTTCTCTGATGCTGAACTGATTTTCTGCTCAGCATCTGTGACGCGGTTTCGGAGGTCATTGATGGTGTCACAGCATCTCTTTGAGCTCACTACTTCCCGCCGCAATCCATCCATTCCCTGTTGATAACGAACATCCATTGCATTCAGCTGCTTCTCCAGGGCCCAAATTCTTTCCTGGTCTTCTTGCTGCTGCCTGTGCAAGTCCTTCACACCAGCCTAAAAAACATACAAATGTAAATGCATTTTTCTGTGACAAGCAGTTGTCATGTTTCAGTTCTGTGGGGGTTTGTTTTTTTGTTTTTTTATGGGTGTTCTTGTTTATGTCTGTGGTTGGTGTTTTTTGTCTTGTGTTCCTGGTTTCTTCCCTTGTCTCGTTATGTCTAACCAAGTCTCCAGGTGTGTCTCATTAGTGTTGGTGTATTTAGTCTGTTGTGTTTGTCCAGTCGGTGTGGCTCCATTGCCTATGCTATGTGTGGAAGTTCGTGCGTCAAATCTTCGTCACAGCCAAGTAATCGTCTTCATCACAGCTAAGTAGCCATTGTCACCGCCAAGTAGCCTTTGTCATTGCCAACAAGCCTTTGTCACTGCCAAGAAGCCTTTGTCACCGCCAAGAAGCCTTCGTCACCGCCAAGTCATTGCCACAGCCAAGTCAGCGCCACAGCCAAGTCAAGTTCCACCATTACAGCGGTGTGATGATGAAGTCAGAGAAGACTAATAGCCTACCTGACAGGAGGAACATGACAGTGAAACCCTTCTCTCAAGCTCCTCAAGGATCTCCTCCTTCAGTGAATTTAGACTTTTTCCACTCAAACTTCCTCCAGGAAGCCTTCCTTCCAGATCATTTCCTTTTCCATTCACCAGATGATTGTTGATGCTTACAAGGGTTTTATCATGAGCCTAACACAAAAGAACAACAATTAGCAAAATTTTCACTTTCTTTTAACAGCAAAATAATGTAGAAAGAATGAATAAAGCAATGAAAACAAATTACAACCAGAGCTACTGCAAATAAAGACCTGTTATTTTGCTGCTCTTAAATGGGTGGGGTGTGGCTGGTATTAACTCATTCAAACCCAAAAACTTATAAATGTGTTTTTTAATACTTTGTCCTTCAAAACGTATTTCTAAGTTTATGTTTTTAAATGCTGGAACATACAGAAGGCTTTGATGCAGCTTCTGTCCTGAAAAGGTCGCTTATAGCAATGGTAGTTATTACAAAAAATGGCCAGCAGGTGGCAGAAGAGTATATGGGATCAGCCAGGGCCATGTTGCAACAAGCTCTTTTTGCCAGTGTTTTCAACAGGTTTGTAAATAATGATGATACTTAGCTATATTCTAATTTCTGTAAAACGGAAACAGATAAAAATATAATTTTTTTCCTGATGAAAGAAGAGACTCTAATTTTTCTTTTGGTAGGTTCCATGTTTTTATAGCAATATAACACAATATTCTGTGGGCCTTTCAAAATCCACTAAAACAGCCCGGAGCGAAGGGAGTTGCTTCAGTGAAAATGGCTGGGAGTGAACGAGTTGATCATTGAACTGGTTTAGTTTAAAAAAAAAAAGAATCTTGGAAGCTCTCCATTGTTGCTGCTCACTACACACTGCGTCGGAAATGCAATGTGACCAAGATCTACCATTCAAACTGTACTGTGTTCAATCAAAAGGTAGTGACTGTGGCACTGGTATTCATAACAGCAGTAGTAGGAGTAATAATGACAAATCTGGTACCAACCTGTGTGCGATTGTCAAGCTGATCCAGTTTGGTCTGAATGCTGTGGATTGTCTCTTTAATCTCTGGTTGAGCTGCATCAGCAGGATGTCTTGCTCCGGAGGATATACCATCGCTGCCGTTAAGACCAGGTTTGTCAGCACCTCCCTGAAAGTGCTCGTTCATAGAGGTAATGGTAGATTGCAAGTCCTCAATAGTCTTAGTCAGTGTGTGAATCTTTTCCTCCAGCTGCCTCATCTTTTCATTATCGACCTTTCCTGCAGAAGAAAGAAACAACAACTTCAGTGTTCGTATTCACATGACACCAGAGACACAAAAAAAAAGAAAGGCACTAAAGATAAGTTTCAAGTTTACTGAGTTTTCAAATTTACTGAGTTTTACTAATATGTTTCAATGTCTCTGTTATTCAAACATGGTTTCCTCGTGTGTCCTATTAAATGTGGTTCCTGTGGTTGCATAATTGTGGTAATAAAAATAAGAATGGATTTACCACTGTGTCCTCCATTCTGTCCAAAGCCAGTGTTGGTGCCTTTTTGTCCGGTGCTCATCCCACTTCCACCATGTCCTGGCTGGAGTTGAGGCCTTGAGTTGGTGCTTCCTGTCCCACCAACTGGACCATGGCTACAATCCTCGCCACTGTAACCCTGGCAACACTTCCATTCCATCTGTGTCACCATTTTATAGGCTACTTTGTACCTAGGCCTCATGTAGGTACGATAGCTGTAAAGGCATATAAGAAAAATGAAAATGTGGTAATCACCATTCAAACGAATCAGAATGGAACAGTCATTAGCGCTGCTGCCTCATCACAAAAGGTTCCTGCTTAATTTCCACAATGAAACTATATACACCTGATTTGGCTGTGTAGTGTTCTCCCAATTAGTACGTGGCTCCATTGACCAATGCAAAT
Source organism: Leptonotus elevatus (assembly GCF_054856555.1). Classification (NCBI taxonomy): domain Eukaryota; kingdom Metazoa; phylum Chordata; class Actinopteri; order Syngnathiformes; family Syngnathidae; genus Leptonotus; species Leptonotus elevatus. Next base: position 29,049,951 of record NC_141241.1, on the reverse strand, counting down.
AGGGCTGCAACTAACAATTATTTTGATAATCAATTTATCTGTCAATTGTTTTATCGATTAATCAATTAATTGGATTTAAAAACATATCTTGAAAAATGATTTGAACATGATTTTTTTGGGGATTGATTTGTTTACTGGTTTGGTCTGTAATGTCACAAAATTGGCTAAAATATTGATCATTGCTTTCCAAAGTTAAAGCAGACATTTTTTTAAATGTCAAATTGATTCAACACAATGAAAATCATTCTGAGGATTTGTTAAAGGTCTCTAAACGATTAACCGATCAAAAATAATTATCTATTAATTTGATTAGCGAGTCATTGTCGATTAATCGTTGCATGCGCCTATAAATCCAAACAGTTCAAGGCAAGAAATGCCAGGTCTTGTAGATTGGTGTTTTCCAAGTTTGTATAATTTCGGGAAAAAAGGGCAATTATGTACAGTAAATTATTAATTCCAATCTCAAACTGTTAATGATATAAAAGTTTTATTCACTGTACTGACACTATTTGAAGTAACATTAACATTTCTGTCAGAGGGGTAGGAGAAATAATTATTGCACAATGCAGATATGAACAATTCTAAATCAATTATTACATTTCATTAATTGAGTATTATATAACATAATGCTGTCAGAACAAAAAAAAAAGTTAATTGTGGAACCAATCCAGGGTGTAATCTGCCTTTTGCCCTAAATCATTTGGGATAGGCTCCGCCAACCTGTGACATTGAACTGAAAAAGCCATATAACAAATGGATGTGTGGCGTATCATTAGAAAAGTACATACTGCAACTAAACATGGGGACCACTAGGACAACATAAAAATTAGACTCTGATTGATAACCCTTATTTCTATTAATAGTGGTCAAATAAAATCTGATTATGATTGAGACATATCACTGAAGTCAGTATGATGAAACTAATTTAAATTCACAATTGAAACATCACAGTTTTTTTTTTGCAGTGATGAGAAACATATGTTGGAAATTACTGCATTCCTATTTATAGCATGTTTCACTTTGTAGGTGCCACTGTTTATTTATTTTTTCCTTCAGGAACTTTGTCCTTCTTCCTTCAGTGACAGACCTGACTATGACCTCAACATGTGGCTCTATGGTTTCTTATTTTTATTCCGACGAGAGTAGAGATGCTGCAGTCTACCACAACTATGTTTGACCCGATCTTGCAGCCAATTGGGTCATTTGAAAATGGAGAGTGGCCCTTGATTGCATCAGACTGTGAGGTTTAAGAGACAACTCACAAATACCAGAGAATTAAAACGGAAAGCAGGCCTTCAACAAGAGCAGATGTTAAAGTAATTGAGCAGTCTGTATCAGATTTTCCCCACACTCATATAGACATTGACACAATGTTCTATTTACACAGTATTTTTAAACACCTAATGTAAGTCAACAGGAGAAAATAAAAATATTTAGATAATAGATTTTTGTGTGCGTGTGTTTGGGGGGGGGGGGGGCGCTGATGAGCGTGTTTGTGTGTGTGTGTAGTACTCACATGACCACACGGTTGCACTGACCGCTGCCCCAGGCACAAGGATGGTAGTCTGGTTTCACATATGTCTCAACTCCATCTTCAACGACACAACTTATTGTCTTTGTTGCCACGTACGCACACCAATTCCTGGGGAACACACATTTTGAGCTCTCATTCGAGTTGTCTATTGTCACCGTGAGAGTCTCAGTAATAATAAAGCTTCACATTCCCAAAAAATACTGTGTGACCTATCCAAAAGCCACATACTACACTGTAAAACTGGATGCATTTGTTTTAAAATCTGTCATAGTAGTATACTGCACTTTGCTATCCAGTATTTTACTGTAAACCGCAAATAAATTAGAGCATTTTTACACTTAACTGTAAACAGTGTTGCATCATGGAAAGGAGAAAACAAAATATCCTGGCTGTTTTGTTTATTCATTGCAAATGATTATTTTTTCCAACTCAACAACTGCCGCCTGACTAAGTCCTGTTTTTTTTTTAACCTAACAATGTCGGGTAGAAATTTAGAAATGACATTTAGTAGCTTCCATGGTTGAGTGGGAACATAAGTGGATTATCTTAATCTTACCATTACAATGACAAAAGTTAGCAAGAATTGTACAGCCCTTTTCATTTCAATAATTTGTATATTCTTTGCTGATTTAGAATACTGACAACATAACTGTCGCTTGTGTTATTGCGAGATAGACAATTTGTACATCAAATGTATTCCCTTATAGATAACCCTGTGTGAAATTGCTTTTCACCAGGCAAACGATGAGTCAGTCACCACCTGCTGCGGGTGCTGGGCAGGTAGCGTTCATCTGTGTACCTTGATTTAGCTAATTGTGAGTGTAATTTCCAAAGTGGAGCGTACATAAGTATGCTGTCTATGTATGTCAGCACCCAACCTTATATGATAAAGACAGTGTGTGGTGCATTGCATTATTATTAATTAATTTTAATGAACCGTGCATGAGGCTCGGCTCAGCTCTACTTTTTCTTTTTTCTTTTTTTTTCTCCAAAAAAAAGCTCTACTTTTTCTTAAAGCCAGTGACGAGCGCTGCTAAACCAAATGCATAATCATTCAACATTCCACCTTGTCTTGTTTTTATGTGATTTGATTTTTAAAGAGAAATGTTCAGTCTGTGTGTGGTGTGTGTGAGTGTATATATATATGTGTGTGTGTATATATATATATATATATATGTGTGTGTGTGTGTGTATAAATAGTATTTTCGTGAATGTATTGTTATTGTTGTGCATTTTATTATTTTATTTTACTTGGGTGACATTTATGATCTTTCTCGAAAAATAGCCTTTTGGCTAATTCTGGCATATTTACTGAAATGTTTATTAATATGTACTGTCCCTGATACAAATAAATCAATCAATATTTAGTGCATCACTAGTTGACACACGAGGAAGGGTTACACTTAACCAGACGAAGGGAAACACACAAAGAAAAACAGAACACAACAGATCATGACAAAAACTTAAAGGAACATGACAAAATCAAACAAAACCCAAACTATCCCAGATGTCCTGAAATACAAAAACAAAGCAGTCCAAAACAGGGGGAGGAGAAGGTGGCACGGAGGCAGGAACACGGCCCAGCCCGCAGAGTCACTTCAAAAGGGGTGTCTGAAAGCAAGGAAGTGCTCCATAGAACCAGTCACGAGAGCAACACAGACGGCAGACAAGAGGTGCCAGTGTGGCGTCGGGGACGCCCTCCTGGCCGGCGCTGTCGGGGTCCTCTCCTCTGGTGTTGGGGACGCCCTCCTGACCATCCTCGCAAAGCAGCCGCAACAAGATCCGCGCCACCTTGGTACGAAGAGTAGAAGACGATAGCAGATCGTGCGCCGCTGGACGAGGACCAGAGACAGCAGCAGGCCGTGCACCGCAGGACGAGGAGACGGCAGCAAGTCGTGCGCCGCCAGATGAGGACCAGGAGACGACAGCAGGTCGTGCGCCGCCGGAGCAGGATCGTGAGGCGGTCGCAAGGGGTGCGCCACCGGTGGCGGATTCGATGCCGGCCTCGGGGCTCGCGCCGCCGGAACAGGAGCAGAAGGCGGCCGCGGGGCTTGCCTAACATGCTAACATGAGAACCATGTCGTTGTTGGCGCAATTTTTTCCCCCCCAATAATTGTTAGAATTGTTAGAGAAGATCCTGAATACAGTGACAATATCTTTAAGTTGACAACAGTAAAGACAAGTTGCTGGTTTTGTTTGCTTGCGCATCAAAATAAAAGCGATGCATATTTGACATTTTGTTTTGACTTTATAAATGCTGCAGAGACGGTGGCTGGATGTGGCTCACAGGCCCTACTTTGCCTAAGTCTTTAAATGGTAAGTCCGTGAGGTCGGTGGGTCGGGGAAAAAATTAGCATAACCTCTGGTGCTAATTTGAGAATCACACCAAAATTTTTATATTTAGCCCTTAATATTTTAACCTTGTGCTGCAAGCTGAATTCTCGCGGGATTTGTGAGTTCACGAACAATACATCTTGTACCGAGCCCGCTGATATTCACCGATCCATACACTTTTTGTATGGGCCAATCACAAAGCGGTATTGTGTTTTGGGCGAGATATGCGGCTGTGACGAAAACCAGAAGCGCCGAAGCGGTGGGAAAAAAATAGATCTAGCATGGACGAATGCATAGACGCTGTAATTAATTAACTCTCCAAGTTTCCTTGTTGAATAAAGAACAGCGAGAGGCGCTACGTTCATCTGGTATAGATGTCTGTGCTTTTTTTCCCCAGCCTACGACGACGACAACATTTTCATCTATGGCCGTGATTGGTCAAAACAAAGGTTTCGTAGGTGTGCACATGTTGCACATTGCTCAATCAGCTTGAAGTATTGTACTGAATGTCCCGCCTTTCCCAAAAAGATCACATTGGAGCAGTCCCAGATTGATATTGTGGAGAACTCCCTTGAGTAAATCACTATTATTCGTCTTGGTATTGCCAGGTTATAATATTGCTGCCATTTGAAATTTGAATTGCAGGCGAATAGTGTTGCAAAATTGCAGATATAAGATAAGAACACCATGTTGTACCACAGGATCCTTTGCAACAAAACTGATGTGAGATCAGAGATCCACAATTAAATAATACCTAACTATATTTTTATAGTTTCATATGTGCTGTTATATATCAAATGAACTATTATAAAAAGTGCCTAATAAAGAAAAACTCATGACCAGAGTACACTTCTTTTTTGTTTTGCTCTAAACACATATCATCATGTATTTAGCAGCTTCACACAGCAGAATTGTCATGAAAGAGTACAATTGTGGGTTCATTCCCAAGAAATGCTTAGCACATGGTGTTCTGGTGCTTCTGTCATTACTGTTGACTGATGAATACAGTATGTCAGCACATTGACACAAAATGTTGTGTTCACTGCTCGTTGTTGACGGGTGTATTGTGTGTAGGGCAACCACAAACGATTATTTTGCTAGTCGACTAGTCACCGATAGTCAGCTAATCAAATCATACATCATTGTACGTGAAGCAGCATATCGCACCAGCAGACAGCTGCTCATATATAAATATCGTTAGGTTCCAGTTTAAATTCTTTAACTCTTTGTATAAGCCCACACTGTATTAAGCAACGTTGACTCATGACAGATCTATGGAAAAATATGTTTTCATGCATGTCGTGAGTGATTGATAAAGTGTTTGTCATGTTAAAAGAGCATCAAAAAAGAGAGAAAAGACGGTAGGTAGAAACAAACTTTTTACGTGGTGAAAGAAGAGTCTTATCTTTCGTTTGGTAGTTTCTGTGTTCAGTCATAAAACACAATATTCTGTGAGCCTAAAAGATCCGTCAAAATGTTCTAAATTGGCTGGCACTCAGATGTTCTTTTTTTTCCATTTATTTAATGGATGGCATTCAAAGATTTACAGCTAAAAATAAAGACAATTAAGATGATACATCAATATTTTATTAAAGGTGAGGTCTTTAGTTTTCACTCATAAATAAACACTTCTTAAACACTGGATGTATACACATGTAATCCTTCTCAATCAACACCTCTGGGCTTCTGTTAATGTGTGGTGGTGATTTTGTCATCATCCACCACCACCCCAGCCTGTATTTTGCCATTTTGTTGTGTTTTGCCAAAGGACGTTTGTGGGCGGAAAGTCTATGTTTACCCCTCTAGCCATTCACAGAGCGGGGGGCGTGTTGCTGAAGGCAGGCGCAATGTTGACGAGAAGAGTGGGGGTTGAGCCATGGGAGTAGTCAGTTTTGAATTGGTTGTTTACAAACACAAACGAATGTGTTTACAAACACAATCTGACAAACATAAAGATCCCACCTTTAAGCTTTGCAGCTTGAACCAGCATTCCTAACATGTTTATAAATAATGGTGCAACTCAAATTGAAGGTGATACTGTTGCCTTAACATTCTTAGCTGAAAAATGTTTAGTGCATTTTAAAATGGGGCAAAAAACATAAACAAAAACAAATCTATGAATGGTACACAGTTGCAAACCATCTATAAATACAAAAACAAATACTTGGAAACATAGTTCAATCTTGTAGAAGATAGTGAAGTCAGATGAGTAAAAATCAGGAATAAGTACTGCGCTACAGAAAACTAAAACATTTTTTATTTTGTTTTGATTTAATATTTTTTTCCGAAATGTTTTGCTTTGCTTTACTACTACGTATGATCTAAAACTATTAAAATGATTACGATTCACTGTTAACCTGAATAAGTCAGCAGAACAGGGGGAAAAAAGTGAGATAATCGTTTGCCTACATTTGTTGTTGTTGCCTCACTTTTTCCACTGTTTTTCGAAACTTCAATGGTTTGATTACGCCCAACTTATTTTTTGATAGTAGAAGTTTTCTTTTACAGCAACTCAATTATTCTCAGTTACTAACTTGTAAATGGTAGTTTCAAAACTACTGGATTAAGTTAACAGCAGTACAAACCATAAGTATGCTGTGTCCTTAAGAGGATCACAGAAATGCTGGAGCCTACCCAGCTGTCTTCGGGAAGTAGGCAGGGTACACACAGACAAACAACCTAGGGACAATTCAGTGTTCAATTAACATACCATGCATATTTTTCGGAATGTGAGAAGAAACTGGAGTAACAGGAGAAAACCCATGCAGGAACATGGAGAACGTGCAATCTCCACCTAAGGAGGCCGGAGGGTCGGATTTGATCTCACAACCTATGCACTTGGAGGCAGACGTGCTAACCAGTCGGCCACCATGAGAAGAAAAGAAAACTGAGAACAGATGATCATTTTCAATGTCAACTGCATAATAAAATAAGGCTAAAAGAAAATTACAAATAAACAAATATATTATGAAACATATACAAAAAACATAAAACAAAACATAAAATATTACATTACATACATAGTTTTATCTTTAGAATGTGTAATGAGTATTGCCCGTCACCCTAAATTATTATTATTTTTTGCCTTTTAAAACGTTTTTCCCTGGGGAATGTGTTTGTGTGCCTTGATGGATTAACCCTGTGTTTCCTCAAACCAACCAGAGACAGTTCAAAAAGGAAAAACTCTTTGAACTTCCCTCCAGCAAGAGACTAAATTTCGTTTTTACAACCCACAGGAAATACATTCTTAAACCCCTGTAGAGATCTAAAAGCTTGTTTAGCAAGCAGACGTTAGAACTGCTTATCAGTTCAGTACACTTTTATTGCTGGTCCGACTACAGGTAAATCAGCCAGGCGTTTTATCTTCAACATTCCTGGAGACAGTGGGGTCTAAGCGCCCCTCGGATGTTATACGGTACAATAGTGTCCTCCAGCGGTCACCATCGGTATTACCCTCCAGAATCCTGCCGCTCATAATTAATCTAAAGTCTCCATAATTCTTGACATACAATAGACCGTGTGTATCTGAACGACATCTACATATACAAAGTGTTAAAGTTGTATGTCTACCTCAAATGAATGATGTGTGTAACTTCTGCAGCCATCTAAGTTTAGCTAATTAGTAGGGCTGGGACAAAATATCATTTGGCAATACATCGTGATACTGTCCATCCCGATACGCAGTATCGATCCATTAGGTGAGTATTGATACTTTTGGATACCTTATATTGCCGTGCAGCACCTGCACCACCCACTGCTTACAAGGAGCCTGTCATATCTTAATCTGCCAAACCGATAGATGGCAGCACTGCACCATCGCAGTTTAGCAACTTAAAAAAAGACACGAACTAGAGTGTAGCCTACTAGCCTACTAGCTAATATGCCTTGGGCTGCAGCAACCAAATGAGAACGCCGCCGCCGCTGATGCAGCAATTACGGAGCAAACATCTGTGTTTTTGCCAGAAATGTTTAAGGCCACAAGTGTATAGAAGTGCAGGCGTGCACCTCAATGTCGTTCGGGTGGCCGACGTCAACTGTCGGCTAGAGCGCTCCACAACAGCCCCCTAACAAAGCGCACGTCATCGAAAAGTTGGACTTTTGAAATAATTCAGCACGCCAGTCAGAATAGTTTGTGCAGAGAATGGCTGGACATTGGAGTATCGAAATAGGGGAACTCCAGTGAGGAGGCTCTCCAGCTTTGTGTGGACTATTGTGAGGAGAAGCAGTTCGGAAAATGGATTAATGACTACTAGACGTGTTTAAAAAGTAAGTTCTAACCTTTATAGATTAAATGTAATATATAAAAACATGCGAACAATTCAGTTTAAGAAAAGCCTCTCAGAAAGCATTGATTGCGCTCATATCTTGAGGCTTTATTATGGAAAGAAACATGTGGGCTGCTCTTTTCCTTATTTTTTTTCTTTTAAATCAGATGTGGAGTAGCTAATCGTTTGATGTTTAGTCTAAGTGGGCATAAGGTGGAGATGGCCACGGTAATGTTGGTCCGGATTGAGAAACTTTTTTGGGAAATTCTTAGCAATGTAGGTACAGTATGTGCAATGATTTTGAATGGAAAACTTTTGTCTGATCCCCACTTTTACTGATATTATTTACGGATTTACCAAAACAGATGGCTGACATTGATATTGCATGATAATATCGTTTTCCTGATAAAAAACACACACACACACACAAAAAAGGGTGAGTGAAATATCGGCCATCCCGGCCGGATGATCCCTTTTGTTAAATACACGATAAGGTTAATACTAGCCCAAAAAAAGGCTAAAAAAATATGTATATATTTTTTTTTAATCGCAATACGTATCGGATCGCCACCAAAGTATCGGGATCCGGATTGGATCGCGACAGAAGTGGATCGTCCCAGCCTTACTAATTAGGAAGCTAAGCGGATTAAATAACTTTATGATTGTGGTAGTGTTTGGAATGTGTTCAGAATGTTAAATGAAGCATCTGGCTTGTCAATTCTGATTAAAATGTTCAAAAGCTATCCCAAAAGCTTGGCCTCAGTCGACCAGACCACCTGTCCCTCAAGCTTAAAAGCCAGTGCGCTAAGAACATCCCGCTCTCTAAACTAGGAGGGGCGGGTGAAACTAGGAGGGGCGGGTGAGTCGGGGTGGGTGAAACTAGGAGGGGCGGGTGAGTCGGGGTGGGGAGCCATCGCTTGGGGTAGACCGCAGTATATGTCTGGGGGTTTAGGGGCCGGGGGGAAGCGGGGGCTGGGCTGTGGTGGGTGTTATGCTTGCCCTGTCCTGAGTGAGGGTCGATGGCTCCCCTCTTTGGTGGAGGTTTTTCATGCATGCCAGATCCACCACACCAGCATCTATCAAAATTCTAACTAACTCTGGTCGCTGAATCGGTGGAGGCTGATGTGTGTGGATCTCACTCTGCTTCATCTATCCTACCTTCCTTTCTTTAGTCTTTCCTTTGGTCTCTTGAGGTCTCTCTAATTTGTTGGAATTTATATGCTTCTGGGGTTGGTGAAAGATTCTGGTTTGTAACCCTATGTGTTGTAGGTGGTGTCTGGTCGGTGCTGGATTTCACTTTTCTCTCTTTTCTTTGATCATTCCTCGGGTCTCCTGACAATATCACGACTCTATCGAGATTCTGAAGTATTCGGTTTAGGTGAAGGGTATGTGATTTTTAATAGGTTTCAGGTGAATTAACGGCACAAACTCACACACACGCACATAAGCACACATGCACACTCACACACACACTCACGCTCAAAAAAAAAAAGAGAGAGCAATGATGATGACATGTTGAATCGGTAAGATTACCGAATAAACAATACTGAACTCGCTCAGAAAAAACAGCCCGCTCTCTGGCTCACAAACTGCTCCTGACCATCTCGAGAGATGTGTTCACAGAACACGTTGAGCGCGACCACGTGGCTTCTTTCTTTGAGCCCTGGACTTGCAACCACACCGTGCACCCCAAAGCGCACGTCACGCAAGGACGGACTGTTCCTGCCGAGAGCCGATCCACCTACCGTTCGCTTTCTGAATCACGCGGCTTCCGGTCAACCTGGTCCCACGCCGCCTGTGACGCACTGCCCGCAACACACGACGGGCCAGCCAAACCAACTGAACTGGGCTCCACCTGCCTCAGACTTTGCTGCGGGCATTCCAGCCGCGCGCGCACATCACCACCAGCCAGAGACTTTGCTGCTACCTTCCAGCTGCACGTGCGCCCACCGCCGTCGCCTCCAATGGGACTACAGTCTGAGTTTTCTTCAACTGAGGATCATCGCTCGCCGAGTCCCTCTCTCCCGTGCACCTGAACCAGTCCATAAGTGCGCCTTCATTGCAATCTGACCATTCCACTGGCGCAACGCTTTGATCCAAATATAAAAGGATTGAGAGGTCAAAATGCTTTATTTTCCCCATTTACACTACCTTTTTATCTTAGTTCGTTTGGTTGCATGTTTTCTTTTCATCTTTTCATCTATTTTAATTCCGTTTTATTAATAGGTTAGGCTGTGACTGTGTCTGATATGTGTGTGTTTACTAAATAAATTTGTTGTCTAGAAATTCAATTTCTGCCGAATCATTGGTGTTTTCTGAGTGGATTGGTATTTTTTCTTACTAAAGCATAAATGTCCACAATTAACTATAACAGCAACTTCAGATTATGAATACTTGGTAATAGGATTTTCATCGTTTGTTTTGCTTCTAAAACAAGCAAAGTCAATGTACTGCCCCCAGAGGTTGCTGAAGAAATTACAACTTTCCTCAGTACCGTCAAAATTACTTATTCGCCAGTACGGCAACCCAAATAATCGCTACATATTGGTGCGGCCCGTGTGAGGCTTAATAAGAAAGGATGTCCACTCAGAGACACGCATGATTCAGGTTTTGAACGACTTCACGCAGCGTGTAGATTCACTTGTACAGAGGAGCGCGTGTAGTGTATACAGCATTTTTGAATTAGTAGATTCACCTCTTCAGTGTTGCCAAGCGTCGGCCGAGCCACTTTCTTGTATGTGTCGTAAGGGCGTGGCTAGCCGCCATCTTGGTACGGGATAAAAGTGAGAGGCTGGGCCGCCATCTTGGACAGGTGAAGAACATAGTGAATTGCGATTGTGAATTAGACTTGTATTTTGAAGACGTAACGTAATAGAACTCGAGTTTTGCAACTTGAAAATTTCAACTGGCTGAATTGGAAGTTGTGTCTTTGTTTCCTGGGAACTTTTATTGAATTCTCTGTGCACCGCGACGTGACGAGGCTCTGTCTTATGTACCTGGGAGTAGTTACCCGAGGTTAACATAACGACTTTAGCGTATTGTCCCCGTTTTTCCTCCCGACCGTGGGAGACGTATTGGGTGTGATCGTTCATATTGCGAGCTCAATAACAGCTCAGCTACCGGGGTACCCCTGTGCTGGGACGCCAGATGTGTAGCGTGCACGCCCGCTCACAAGGTTCGGGAGAGGCTTCAAAGGCCCCAAAGGCTATATTAGACGAGTGTCTCGTGGCCCACCGGCCGCGACAGAGAACCACTAGTGTTCCGCTCGTTAGCCGAAGAGCTAAATGCCAACGGCGCCGCTAGCTGCTAAACTAGCATGCCATAGCGAGCGTTAGCCTGCTAAGCTAACCTAGTCGCCGTAGCCGCCGTTAGCCTGCTAAGCTCACCGCTGGTGCAAGCGTTAGCTTGCTCCGCTGGTAAGGATCAAAGACTGTTGCTAGCTACATGTGCTAAATCACTAACTCTATTGAATTGCATGAAGAATCATATGCTACGCATACACCACCTTTGATTTCAAATCCTGTGTTGAACCTCCTCCTACTACGAGTGGCTTCTAGCTACCGTGTGGACTCGTGAGATAGTAACGATTATCTGCAGCGATTAAACATTTGTGGGCTAATTGAGTGTTTAATTACTATATTAATAACCAATCGCGTTTTAACCTCCTACAACGTATAGCGTAGCTACGCGCTAGCTATTCACATAGCTGAGGCCGCGGTTGAAGAAAAGCAAGGCAAGATCTTACATCTACGCTAGCTGATTTGTAAGGAGCGTTACGCTTGCATAAACAACATACACTGTGGGCTAAGCCAATTAAAATAATTATTTGTACTGTTGTGAGTTACCTTGATCTAGTTTTCCACTGCTTGTCGAGCTCTCGTCTACCCTTCCCCCTTTAATGTTTTGTTGCTTACTGGTTTGTTTATTTTGTCATTGCCATTGTATTGTTTTCATTATTTTCATTTAATTCAAGTTTACATTTGTTTTATAGTTAATTAAGATGGTTGTGGGTTCCAAGTGACATATTAGGGATTCAGCTCTAATATTTTTGTACAGTTTTACAGTTTTCATCTTTAACCCCATCCATAAGAGACATTTGCATAGAACTGTACTTACACTCCAACTATTTAATTTGACTAAGACTATTGATCCATTTTAAATGTATTTACCCTTCCTGTTTTTTTTTTATTGAATTTAATTTTAATTGTAACTTTTATCTCGGCTTTCACATTTTTATTTATTTATTTATTTTTGCTTTTGGATTGGCAACGCTTCCTAGTTCCTTATTTAATTGGAATATCCTTTGGCGAGTGAATCAAATTGAATTTACATAGACTTGAGATAGATTTCTCACAACTTGTGTAGCTTTTGGGGTTGCGTAGCCTTGCTCTGTGTACCCTCCTCCTTGCTGCAAATATTCTCTTTGTTTTGTCTGTTTCCTTTCTGACAGCTTGAACCCAGTGTGTATTGTTGACAATAATACTTGATAGCGGTAGTTAGGTAGCTGCGTACGCCTAGCTGATTAACTACTAAACGCTAGTAAAAAATGTATCGTTAATTGTCAAAAGAGTTAATTGTTGACATGGCCGCTTTATGAGAAACTCCCAGCCCATGTGAGAACCTTGACTTCCTTGCACTGCTCATTCAGATGCTGACCAAGGACATCTTACCGGGATACGCGGAGTCCGTTAAAAATGTGAATGTTGATACACTTAACAGTAGCCTTGCGCAGCTCATGGGCGAAGCTGAAACAACATCCCCAAGAGATAAATCACTCCTTCGAATGGTCGGATGTCTAACAGTGAATTTTGTGGCGCAGCTGAAGTTGACGATGCGGAAGATTGCCAGGTGAAACACTAGCTTGAAGTGGCACAACAGCGGAACCGTGAAACAACGGCGCAGCTGGAAGCTGCCAACGATCGAGTGGTTGGCGTTAGAGCACAGTTAGATGGCGAAGATGCTGTGCATGCCGAGACCTCAGACAGCGATGCAGACGAATTTGCATCCAACGATGACTCTCCTCAAAAGATTGGTGAGTTAAGCCGAGCTCTCGAGTCCGCCAAAGACACAAATTGAGAGCAAGAAAGATTGTTGAGAACCGCTGCTGACAAAATTCCTAAACTGAAATCAGAGGTGACTGATCTGACTGACTGACCGACAAGAGACCAACGTCGACAAACCGAAGCAAATTACTTGCTGGTTAGTTCGCTGCTAGCTCAGTCATCCAATGATGTGAAGCGCCTCCAAGTACAGGAACACAATCTTGAAGTAGACGGCTCGTATGACCTGCGAACAAAGTTAGCATTGACTGAAACCGAGGTTACCCGCCTCCGACATAGCCAGCAGGACTACGAGGCAGAGCTAGCGCATTTTAAACATGAGTTAGAGCGCGCGGAGCAGTTAAATAATGTTGTCAGAGGAGAACCCCTTTCGGGAGCTCCACCTGCAGGCAGACATCCTGTTCCTGGAGCCACAGCACCACAACTGAAACTGCCGCCTGAGCGTGAGCCAGTGACCACGGCCGCGTTAAGCCTGGCACTGCCACTAGTCGCGTCTCCACGAGATTTGGGACCATCATGTGCTGACAGTTTCCAAAGTGGACCCATGTCGACCCTCCCGTTAGAGAGACACATGTGTGCCAAGTTCGAACTGAAACCAGGGGGGTCCCACAACACATCAGATTATGAATAAATAAATGAGGATTTGGATTTTATTCGTTGTGTTTCTCCAAAACTGGAAGTAAACAGAATGTGGTGCCCCTATAGGCGATTGAGGGAATTACAACTTCCTCAAGCACTGATCAAATTACTAATTCGTCCAAAAAGACAACATCAACACAACATCGCTACACATGTATTTAAATAATGTTGAAATATTCTAAATAAACTTCCGTGCACCTGAACCAGTCCGTAAGTGCGCCTTCATTCCAATCTGACCATACCACTGGCATAACGCTTTGATCCAAATATAAAAGGATTTACAAAATGCTTTATTTTCCCCATTCACATTACCTTTTTATCTTACTTCGTTAGGTTGCGTGTTTTTTTTTCATCTTTTACTCGCATTTTTATTCCATTTCATTAATAGGTTAGGCTGTGACTGTGTCTGATATGTGTGTGTTTACTAAATCCGTTTTTTGTCTAGAAATGAAATTTTTGCCGAATCATTGGTGTTTTCTGAGTGGATTAGTAATTCTCCTACTAAAGCAAAAATTTCCATAATTAACTATAACAGTAACTTCAGAATATGAATACTTGGTAATAGGATTTTCATCGTTTGTTTTGCTTTTAAAACAAGCAAAGTAAATGTGGTGCCCCCAGAGGTTGCTGAGGAAATTACAACTTTCCTCAGTACCGTCAAAATTACTCGTTCGCTAGTACGGCAACCCAAATAATCGCTACATATGTACTATTTAAATACATTTTATTTGTAAATATTACTTTTGAAACAATGGAAACAAGATATTAATTACGAAATAACTACATTTTATTGTTACAGCTAATTAATGTTTTTAAGTTATCTATACCCCAAAACTAGTATAGTTCAATGAAATAAAAAATTATTAGTGCAAATTATTCATAAAAGCATACAAAGTTACACAAACTTAAAAAAAGTTTGTAGTAGTTTTTTATAAAACTTTTGAGTATAGTGTACTTAATCTATTTGACGTTTGGGTTTTACGACGGTGTATTAGGGCCACGTCTAAATGTGTTTTTTTAGAGGGTGGGGTTAATATTCTGAAAAAAAAACCTCATAGAGGCAAATTTGAGAGAAAAAAACTCAGAAACTTACGAGAAATACACAAATATAAAATTGGATGTTTGTGCCAATACTTTTCGGTCAGGTTTTTAAATAAGGAGATAGTAATTGCTTTAGCAGAGATTAAGCATATGATGTTAAGTAATTTGCTCTTTGTAGTGTTGTGTACGGCCAGCGAAAAAAAGACGCTTCGCTTTGCGAAGGTCCACACCCTGAGGATCAAGCATTTAAATTAATTTGTTAAAATGTATATTTACTTGTACATTTATGTTTCGAGAAATATTATTTACACATTCATACATTTTGGTATTTTTAAGTAACTAAATTGATGTGTCGAATCTGCTGCTGATAGGGGATCAGGAAGTGTTTTCGCTCTGGCTGCCGTGTATGACGAGTAAAGTTTAAATTAAGAATGAATCCGTCTCCATCACCTTTTCATTTTATAAAGTGTCTCATTAACCACCAACGAATCCTCACATTAGACTATAGCTACGCGACGTGTATTTGTCGTAATTTTCTGAGTTTTCTTCTCTCGCAAATCCTAAAAAAAGCCTGTACTGGGGGAATGCCAGTCGCAACACAGCAGACACGTCCACGTCAAACTTTAGCAGTAATACATTTAATAATAATGCATATATTTGTGGACACTGGGAACAAGTTGCTATTTAAAATTTAAATGTGCAAAATTTCACAAATTACTTCATGTTAAAGATTATATTGCTCTTAATATGAAAAGAAAAATACACTGAGCTGTCACCGTCTTACAAATGCAATTATGCCATCTAGTGGCAGAAAAAGACTGTAATTTTTTACAGTTCAGTACAACTTTTAATTTTTTTTATTTATTGCACATTTAGAACAGATATAAAATTTGCTGATTAATCATGAGTTAACTATTGAATTCATGCAATTAATTAAGATGTAAAAAAATAATCACCTGACCATTTGAATTTGGCTCTGCAAAGTGTGCAAATTACTTAAGAGTTTTCAAACAAGCACCAAGCAAGTAAATCAGAAAGCAAAAATACCTATAGTACATGTTTATTCATCAAGTTTGGCTGCACACTGAGTTAATTTTTTTAATTTCCAGAGTTAATGCTTTAGTTTTGACAGCCCTACTTTACATATTTTGTCTAGCAACTGCACATAAATATTATCTTACATCTTACCAATTCAAACCTTATCAATCTTGTGTAACTTAATATAATTTTTCCCCCTTTTTCTTTCTTTTTTTACTTTTATGATCATTGTGCACCTTAGGAGGAGGGGTTCACACTTGTTGAGTTATGTATTAATTGGGGGGCAATACGCTCCTTGTGTAAAGTACATTATGTACTTTGTGTATGACATTATGACAATGAAACACGTTTAAATAAAAGACTGACAGAAATGTTCTGTGTATAAGAATCAAACCAGTAGTAGTTAGTACTTATTAACAACTTATATAACTGCTTCAGCTGTGATGTTCACTGGTTGATAGATTATTTTGTACACTAGACATGTTTAAAATGTCTTTATTGTCTGGCTATGTAATATAATCATGTATAATAAAATAATAAATATGTAATAAAATCTCTTCTTAAAAAAAAATCTAAAGGTGTCCTAACCTTGATTTTATGTTAATGACTTTTGAGACACTATTTTAACAGAGCTGTCTAATGTAAATATTTTCAAAATAATTTTTTTGACAATTCTATGCATCACAAACTGTGTCAATTTGTAAATGATAACATTGAAAACTATTTTTGCAGACATTGTTGAATTTGTACAGCCATGTTCTATTAAATTCAGATAAAGCAGTGATTATTAAACTGCAAAATTAATTAAAGCTGCTAGGCCAGGCCTTAAAGTTTTGCGATGTGTTAACAATTTCAGTCTCTTCCTCCATGTCCGCCCAAATCCTCCTGACTACTGTGGCAGCTGAACAGAAAAGAGTAGTAATATCATAAGGTCATGTAAGAAAATGCTTTTCCCATGATGCTTAGAGTACATGGGTTATGTGGTCTAAAAATCTCTGAGCATGAATCATACATTTGCAGTATTGCACTTGTGTGTGGAATCACAGTCCTTTTGGCACAGAGGGGACCAGGATGTCATTAGAAGCAAATTGAACTGTGTATAGGCCCAATGATATATTTCCTGCTCTGGGTCTGACATAATTTTTAATCAATCAATATATCAATTTAATTCAGTGGTAAAAAAAAAAAAGAAGACAAAAAGACAAAAAAAAGCAATATTCAAATTCAAAGTAAAGTAAAATAAATGAAAGGGGACAGAAAAAGTAAAACTTGTTTTGTCTGCCCCTGATCAACACCAAAAACACACACACACAAAAACAACACAAAATGAATGACAGCGAGAGGTTAAGACGCTTTCAGTTCAACAATGCTACTCACACACACACACACACACACACGCACACACATCACACACATACGCACACACATCACACTCGCATACGCGCGCGTATGTGTGTTTTGGTGAAATTATGGGTAATTGGCAGCCACAAACAAATTATTATCAAAAATGATAATTAGCTCTCTAGCGCCACCTGGTGAATTACGGCTTTTAAGACTCTCAGCTCGCATTTTTTATTTTCTGGCTTTAGTTGAAGCCCCACTGAAGGGATAAATTGGGTAATCGTGGGAAATGCACTATAACACATCAGGTGTACAGTGCATCAAAAAATATGAAAAATTATGATTTATAATGGGAGTCAATGGCGCCAGCTGCTGGCGATTACCGCTTCGCTATGTGAACGTTTGGCTTCCACATATAACAATGACAATACCAATTTAGAAATGTTGGATGGTGCCATTTTGAACTTCAATCAATCAATCAATCAATCAATCAATCAATCAATCAATCAATCATTTATATCATTTGTAAAAGAAAAAAAGATAATATAAAGCAATATTAAAATTCAAAGTAAAAGAAATGGGGACAGAAAGAAGTACAACTTGTTTAGTCTGCCCCTGATCAACACAAAAAAAAAAACACGCTCACACACACAAAAAAACAACACAAAATGAATGACAGCGA
Source organism: Leptonotus elevatus (assembly GCF_054856555.1). NCBI lineage: Eukaryota > Metazoa > Chordata > Actinopteri > Syngnathiformes > Syngnathidae > Leptonotus > Leptonotus elevatus. The sequence goes on along the minus strand of NC_141241.1, from coordinate 29,032,017 downwards.
GCGGTGAAGACGCTTTCAGTGTAATAATCCGAATAATTCAAACTAATTCAACAATTAATTAATTAATTGATTAATTAATTCAGTCATTGTGCTATATATATTTTTGCAGTAATTGTGCTTGTATAAAAAACAAATTAAATACTAATGGACTGAGAAGATTTAGTTTTACAATCCAGATTGTTCTACAGACTGACACCTTGAGTTGAAATACATCTTTCTTTGTGTTTTGATCTATATTTAGGTTTAGAAAAAATGTCTGTTCCTCTTAATTTGTACTCGCTTTCCCTTTTTATAAATTTGGTTTGTATGTATCCACAACCTCAAACAACACGAATAGCACGTTTCTGTAAAAGAAAGATGGATTCAGTGTAGGTTTTGGCTGCACACCCCCACACTTCAATGCAATAGGTCAGATATGGAATAATCAATGAACTATATAATAACAAAACATACTATGGTTTGTGACACCTTAGATTTGACATATTCTATTTGCGCTTTCCATGTTAAATGTCCATCAATAATAATACCTAGAAACTTAATTTCATTAGTCCTTTCTATTTCTATGTCTTGCACAGTCAGTGTTGCTTCGACCTCCATATTTCTACAATTGAAAATCATAAATATGGTTTTACTAATATTTATAGACTGTCTGTTAGAATTGAACCATTTCCTAATATTCTTAAACTCTTTCTCTATTACTTGTGATACAATATTTTTTTTTTCCCCGGCATAAAATAAAGTGGTGTCATCTGCAACATACATTTAAACAATTTCGAAATATCATTCATCATTATGGGTATTTATTTTGTGGAATTTTGCACTTAACCAACTCTGCTGTATGGATGCTCCAAACTAAGTTTCGTTGTTCCTTTGTGACAATGTCAATCAATATTCTGAATATCATTCACATAAAGAAGAAAACGTACTGACCCCAGAATTGATTGACTGATTGATTGAATTGACTATTGAATTTAACATATTGTTTTCAATTTTTTTTTTATAACTGGCAACCAATTGATGTGTGACACCTCTTATACAATATTTAAACAATTTATGCAATAATATTTCATGATCTAAGGTGTCAAATGCTTTTTGTAAATCCACGAAAACGCTTACTAAAATATGTATTTTATCCATGGCTGTGAATATTTCTTCAGTTAACTCCATTAATGCCATGGTAGTTGAGTGATTGGAGCGAAACCCATATTAGCGATTACTTAAAATTGTATTCTTAAATAATAAATAATGTATTTAATCTTGTCGCATACAATTTTTCCAATATTTTAGAAAGGTTATTTTAGCGCGTGTGTGTGCAAAGTTTCAGGAAAAAATCATGAAATTTGGCGTAAATTGCTAGCGTTTTATTAGAGGCTAGACACTCTCTTTGAGCTTAAAGGAACACAACATAAATGAAAAACTAACCAGCTATTCTGTTAATTTCAACTCTTTCCTGAAAAAAAATCATCAATTTATGTTGAGCAATTATGATTTTATAATACTTTTTATTAATATTTTTAAATTTTTTAGGTACAGTAGCGGCCATTATTGGACAGTCACGTGATCTTCGTGACGTATCGTGTGCTGTAAACACGCAAAAAACAACATGGCTGTAAATGACTACAAAGAGACTCATGAGGAATTATTTCATCCCACGCTGAACATCAAAGGGAAAATTCTGCCCTATAGTAAAGAACCACTTCATCAAAAGCAGGACAGCCACAGGGGACTCACCAAAGATTTGTGTCCAGCCGACAGTGAAGATGAAACTGGCCAATAAGCACGCATTGAGCCCATAGCGTGTAGAAGTTGGGGACTGTCTGCAAGTTGCGTGTTACAGGGAGATGTATGTGGGACTCAAGTTACCATTTACATTGGTCACACTGGAAATGTAAGTTGTTGGGCGGTGCCTAACCTGGACGGTAAACATCCGACTGACTTTTACTCGCTAGGTTAGCTACATGGGCTTACCCTATCTTATGTTCTTAAAAATTATTATAGCCTGGTAATTTTACTTTTCCAGTGTTTCCTCAGAGGGAGCCCTCTGCGGCAGAAGCTGGGGTTGGGTCTGCAGCCGCAGCTCTTGGCCCTCTCCTGGCCCTCTCCTGGCGCAGAGGGCTCCCTGAGATCGTGTTTTTGTTGCTAGGTTCCCCTGTGCTGGGCATTAGATCATCTGTTTTGTTTTGTTTTGAATGATGCACTTTTTTTTTAATGTGTTGGTATTGTGTGGGGCGGTGGGCTGGGGATTTGATTTTAAACTATGTAAAGCACTTTGAGTTGCATTCTTCTGTATGAAAAGTGCTATACAAGTAAAGATTGATTGATTGATTGATTGAATCGATTGATTGATTGATACTACAGTAGGCATGACGACATATTTTTGGCGGAACCCCATATTTTAGTGCTGGTCAGTCGATAGACATCCGACACGGTCACAGTCAGATCCTGTGTAAAAAATGTAAAAAAGGTCTCCGATGCTTACTGCCGAGGCTGAGTGAAGCGCCGGAAGTGAGTCATTCTGTTTACCTGAACGCTTCTGGGGTTAGCAGCCTTAGCGCATAACCCCCATTTAGACGTTCGATGTAAGCTCGAAATTGTCAAAAGAGCCAAGTCCGCCGCTCCATAAACGCAGACAATTTATTATCATTGCCGTTCGCTCTGGTCAACGAGAAATCGAGCGACATACGGCGTGTCGTCGTTTATAAGCGCGCACGCACACACACACACACACCACCAGATGTCTTTAAAGTAATTGTAACAACTCTGATTGGATGACACAAGGAAGGGACCAGCATGACAAGGACAAGTGGATATGATCAAACTTGACGAAACAGACACTGACCAAAAGGACAAATGACAACTAACATCTAACCAGAACCCGAAATACATCATTACTCCAAATGCTTGTAAAATTGTGTTTCAGAGGTCCTGTTTGGTCTGAGATTGTTCACTATTTTACTTGGTATACTGTGGCTGAAACATTTCGTTTTTGTTAATGTTGTTATTTATTCCATTTCTGAGTTGGAATTTTTTCCCCCATGATAACTGGATTGCATCAGTTAAATAAAATGTCTGCTGTTTTTCTTTTATTGATATCAAACATGTTTTTATCATTTATCCATCTACTTAGTACTCAGGGGCCACAGAGTTACACATTTTTGTCTGTCAACAGCAGCCTAACGATTTGACTATTTGCTTTATTATGTTAGTGAATGATACTGATCTTAGAAACACAAAGACAGCTGTACCTAAACAACAACAAAATAATACTAGCAAATAAAATCTCTATGTATCATATAATTAAGATGTCATTTGTAAATGTTTCTTCAGCCAGTTCACTCTTCAGACTTTTCAAAAACGTATTTTAAGATGCATTCCCAAACATCAGCCATTGTTTCAACATGCACAACTATTCTGCTATTTGAATGTACATTAGCAGCTACACTTTTATCGACATTATCTGAAATTGTTGTGTTGTGATACCATACTGTGAAATATACTTATACACCAGGGGTGCCCAAGTTCGATCCTTGAGAGCCCCTATCCAGTCTGTTTTCCATGTTTCTCTCCACTAACACACCTGATTCATGATCAAGATCATTATCAGGCTTCTGCAAAGCTTGCTGATGATCATTAGATTCAGCTGCACTGCAGGAGGGAAACATGGAAAACAGGCTGGATAGGGGCTCTATAGGTGTCAGACTGATTGTATATATGTATATGACAATGTGTGACTTTTATGCCATTATAAGCCATCTATGATTAAGTATACATGCCACATACTAGGGTTCGAATCCACATTAAGGTGATGACAGTGGACGTTGATTAATTGATGACATCATCATTCAATAGTTTTTGCAAGTCGCTGTACACGCCAATGTAATAAATAAGTAAATACAAATTACTTTGCAAACTCCAAGCACAGGCTCACCTACTCAATCACATTTTACGGCTGATGTCTTGAACACATCAAGCGGGGGGTGGGGTGTTGGCGGGGGGGCTAGGGTTTGCGTGATATAATTCTGATTAATATATTGTAACCAAAAATTAAGCATGTTTACTTATTTTGAGTATATTATCTATACACTAAAAAAACAATGTTCATCAAGTTAAACATTTAAAAAAAAGTATTGTTCTTGCATGATCTGACATTTAAGAAGAACGCAGAAGTCATTTGTGAAAGGGGAATTGGAAGGAATGCAATGTATGTGCCTTGAGGGTGTTTATACCACATCTGTTACAGCTACCCCATTATGCAAAAAAAAAATAAAAATAAAAATCTCCGGAGTAAAGATATGTGCATGAGACAACAAAACTCCTTCAACGCGATCCAGAATGCAATTTCAGTTTAGTGACATCCTCCCTTTGATTTAATAGGTGTGTTCCAGGTAATTTCCCAAGCATGTCCATGCGTGTGCACGCGTGTGAGACGCTTCAAGAAAACATATGTCACCAACTATTAGTAAAACGACAAAGTACCACTGATTGTCATACACACCCAAGTGGGGTTGTCCACATTTGACCCACCCACGGAGTGGTGAGCAGTGGTGCCGCGCTCAGAAATGATTTGGTGATCTAACCCCCCAATAACAACCCTTAATTCTTAAGTGTCAAGCAGGGTCAGGCAATGAGTCCCATTTTTATAGTCTTTGGTATAACATATGGAGGGCCAAAACTGCCAAAACTGCTAAACTAAAAATGACTAAATAAATAAATTAATAAAAGTGAAAATAAAAGCGGATATTAAAAATATAATTCAAAAAATTAAATACAAAAAATTAATAATGCATGCATTGTTTAATGCATATATATATATATATTGCAACAGCGAAGCCCAACCCATGACACGCTTAGGACCGCCCCCTCATTTTAATAACATTTTGACCTGACGGTCTGCAGCATGAAATGTGAGAGCAGAGCGTTTTTATTTATTGATATGTAATTTTATTTATATATTTATTTATTTCTACATTAATTTTTGTATTTATTTTTTGAATCTCGTTTTGTATTTATTTTTACTTGTATTTGTTTATTTATGGATATATACAGATGTTGTTGTTTTTTATATCCGTTAACTATATTTTTTTATACCCGTTTTTATTTTTCACTTTTATTCTTTCATTTATTTATTTAGTCATTTGTTTATGTTTTAATTTTGGCAGTTTTGGTCCTCCATAACCTACACGGGAATTGAAACTACCACCCAGTCTCAGGGCGGACACTTAACCACTAAGCCGGTACTTAAACCTGAGTACAGAATCACTCTGTGTCATTTGTATCCAGGGACATACAGTATCTGAAAAAAAATTATACAGCATGTGCATATGTGTGCAGGGAGGTAATTATTTGAACACTTCTCTAATTCTATGTTTAGTTTAGATTAATAAATGTCCTTTACATTCCTTGAGATGAGATAATAGTTTTCACTGTTCCTTACAGCATTCTTTTGTTGACAATTACCAACACTCTTCTTGGCAACATTCTCCACTGCTGCTTTCCAGCGATGACATCTCTTCTACACCATATGAATGTACAGTAAATTGTGTAATACTCTGCCAACATTGCTGCATGGGGCTGGATTGCAAATGATCAAGTTTTTGTTATTATCAATCACATACACTCAACAAAGCAGAGTTGTGTCCAGTTAACTCTATTAGCTAAAATCGTGACTAAAATATACACTGGACCTTGCCATAGCGAGCAATGCTATGAGCGTTTAAGCACGAGGTACAGCAGCATGACATCACAGATTATTTATATCTCCGAACACTCAATGGCAAGAACAAGGACCTAATGTGAATGGTATGTTGTGGTTTTAAGACATTCAAACAGTGGTCACAAGATTGGAGAGGCTGCTTTCACTAATTGTTTAAGTTCCGGTGCCTACAGTATGACACAACAAGAAAACAAGAAGACAACTCAACACAAAATACTTAATAACACTGAAACAAATCATTGAAATGTGTATATTAACTTGATATACACTGTAAATTTTAATGTAGCCACAAGTGGGCACAAGCCAGTGTCTTCTTGTGGCTGTCCCAAGCCTGGATAAATACAGAGGGTTGTGTCAGGATCCGACGTAAAACTTTGGCCAAATCAAACATGCGAATCAAATATATGACTTCCATACCGGATCGGTCGAGACCCGGGTTAACAACGACCGCAATCGGTGCTGTTGACCTACAGGGTGCCGGTGGAAACTGGACTACTGTTGGTCGAAGAAGGAGAGGAGGAAGGTGTGTTTGTAGGAAGAAAGAGAAGAGGAACACTAAGAGTCTATGACTGAGAGGGATTTTGAATGTTAGAACTATGACAGGAAAAGGTAAAGAGCTGGTTGACATGATGCAGAAGAGGAAGGTGGACATACTGTGTGTTCAGGAGACCAGGTGGAAAGGGAGAAAAGCTAGAAGTTTAGGAGCGGGGTTCAAGTTGTTCTATCATGGTGTAGATAGGAAGATAAATGGAGTCGGAGTTATCGTGAAGGAGGCGTTTGTTAGGAACATGCTGGAGGTAAAAAGAGTATCATATACAGTGATGAGCCTGAAGCTAGGAATTGAAGGTGTGATGATCAATGTTGTTAGTGGGTATGTGCAACAGGTAGGATGTGAGCTGGAGATGAAGGGGAACTTTTGGTTGGACCTTGATGAAATGATGCAGAGCATCCCTAGAAGTTAGAGAGTTGTCATTGGTGCAGACTTCAATGGACATGATGGTGCAGGAAACAGAGGTGATGAGGAGGTGATGGGCAAGTTTGGTATCCAGGAGAGGAACACGGAAGGACAGATGGAGGTTGACTTTGCAAAAAGAATAGAAATAGCTGTCGTGAATACTTTCTTCCAGAAGAGGCAGGAACATAGGGTGACATACAAGAGTGGAGGTCGGAGTACACAGGTAATCTGAAGAAGATTGACACTTTGACCGCGGGACCGCATCGCAGAGGTGCCCCGAAACTCCACCTGAGTGCTGTGGCCTGCATGAACTGTGGGGCAGGCGACACACTGAGCCGTCTGACGGCGGCAATACACTGTAAAAAAATAATAAAAAAATAAAATAAAAAAACACGCTGTAAAAAATAAATAAAAAGCACGCTGTAAAAAATAAATAAAAAGCACGCTGTAAAAAAATCTGGGAAACAGCAAGGCCGCGAAAGATGAACCGCGAGAAACGAGAGAACACTGTACTACATTTCAACGAAGAGCTGTAATCAAAAATACAAAATGATACACACAACTAGAGAAAGTGCAATTTCTGCAGAAATAGTGTGGGAATGCTGAAAAGCCTAATGCTACACCTGAATGCTAAGATTTGAATTTATTGTGCCCGCCACGCTCCGGTGGGCGTCCTGGCGCCTCGGGCGGGCCCCAGTATCCGGGGGGCGAGCCCTATCGCCCCGCCGGGCTGGTCCCATATGCCCGCCGGGGTCCCGGTGGGGTGGGTGGGGGGCTTGGTGGGCGGGTGCGCCTCCTGCCCCCGCCCGGTTGGGGAGGGCCCCGCTGGTCGCTCCTCTTAACTCACTACACTAGGTTTGCACAATACACTTTTATAGACATACAGGGCACATAACACACTTTGGGGGGGGGGGGGGGGGGTAGGGTGGAAACACCGTCTCCACCCTACAACTCCCCTCCAATTTTAATGCACCACACAACTGGGGGGGAAAGGGGCTTGTGGGGGTGCCATCGGTTGGGGACCGCGGTATAGAGCAGTGCTGCGGTCCCCTGTCCGTGTACCGGGGGGGGGGGGGTGCTGGGGGTGGGGGGGTGTCTGGGGGCTTGGGGACCTGGGGGCGGCTGGGGCTGGGTTGGGGTGGATGGCGGGGGTGGATGGGGGGTGGGGGGGTCGTGGGGGGTGCGGGGGTTGGGGGCCGGTGGGGTGCCTGGCGGGCCTGCAGTGCCCCGTCCTGCTGCGTTGGGTCGGGGGCGCGGGCCGTGTTGGGGTGGGGGGCGCTCCTGCTCCTGGGTTTGCTCTCCGGCCGGTGGCCCTGGCGGGGCCCGGGGGTCGTCCTTTGGCGCTGCCGCGGCCTGGAGGGCCCTGAGGTGTTGCGCTTGCTCTGTCCTGGCAGGGGTCGACGGCTCCCCTCTTTGGTGGAGATTTTCATGCATGCCAGATCCACCACACCAGCATCTATCGAAACTCAGACACAATCTGCTTCCTCCTCAGGTCATTGAATCGGTGGAGGCTGGTGTCTGTGGATCTCACTCGGCTTACTCTGTCCTTCCTTCCTTTCCTCAGTCTCTCCTTCGGTCTCCCTGATTTTTTGGGGGGGATTTGTTGGAATTTAGATGTTTCTGGGGTTGGGGAAGAATTCTGGTGGGTGGCCCGGTGAATGGTGTCTGGTCGGTGCTGGATTTCACCTTCCTTTGTTTTCTTTGGTCCCCTCGGGTCTCCTGACGGCGGTGTTCGGTTTAGGTGAACGGTATGGGATTTTTTTTAATAGGTTTTTGGTGAGCTAACAAATACACGCACGCACATACACATACTCACCCACATACAAAAAATAAATAAATAAATATATATATATTTATAAAAAAAAAAAAAAAAAGAGCAATGATGATGACATTACCGAATGAACAATACTGAGCTCTTTAAAAAAAAGAAAAAAAAGAAAAGAAAAAGAAGAAAAATAAATGAAAATAAAAAAATAATAAAAAAATAAAAAATGATTTGAATTTATGTGCTTAAATCATTTCAGTGAAATTATAATCCATTTCCTGATATAATAGTCAATTGGTATCGGACCATCAAATGTACTAAAATGTGGTCCAAGCAGGATTTGAACCCAGGTACTATGTCGTGGGAGGCACTTGCTCTAACCACTGGGCTAACTTGACTTGGCTGAAATCATGGCTAAGGTGTATTTCATCTGATGCTGAAAGCTAACATGCATTTAATCATTTCAGTGAAATTATAAGCCATTAACTCTTTGACCGCCAAAAACGTTTAATAACATTTAGTAAAATCCAAATGAGTGCCGCCAAAAACGTTAAAAGACGTTAACTATGTTTTTTAATGGAAACGGGTGGAGGAAAGCCTTGGCAAGCTGTGCTCAAAGTATCAAGCAGTTTGAGTTAGTATAATGACTATTTATGGGCACTAGATGGCAGCGATGACTCTCTTTGGACAAGATTGGGTAGGAGTCAGTAGTAGAAGACGTGAGGTGGCGCTAGAGTGTTGAGGGGAGAATGGCTGAGGAAGCGAAAATGGCGACCGGTTGCAAGCATTTTTTTCAAAGACGAAAAGCATCGACCAGTGCTAAAGAGCACATTGATGATGATGATGGTGACTCCGAGGTTGATGCCGAAGTTGAAGCGTTGACGTGGCGGCTTCGACCACGTCGTAAAGCCTCACCGGCTAGCGATGCTAACACCGGAAAACGTGGTGCACAACTGCACAGGCGGACGTTCAATCGGACGATGAAGAGTACCCTGAATCCAATGCATATTCATCGGAGGAGTGGGTACAGTCTAATCACGGAGAAGACACTGGTTCTGGACTACAATGCCACCATGAATGGAGTGGATAAGATGGATCAGAACATCTCTTACCACCCATTCACGCGGAAAAAAACATTGAAATGGCACAAAAAATGTGTTGCCTATCTATTTCAAATATGCATGTTCAATGCATTTATCTTGTACAAAACAAAAAATCCTGGGAAGTGCCAGCACTTTTTGGAGTTATTTTAGGTGGTGAGAGGGTGGCTGTTGGAGGAAGTTGTTGCAGGTATAGGAACTGAAGGGCATGAGGAAGGCAGACGTAACACCAAGTCACCATATCATGATCCTGAGAGTAGACTTGATGGCAACATGGCCAAACACACACTGCAGTATATACCTGCTACTCCCCGGAAAAAAAGGCCGGCAAGAAAGTGTAGGGTCTACACGCGAAGGGGCAATCGCAGTGAAACTAATCTGTGGTGCAAATCCTGCTGCGTCCCCTTGCTCGCAGGGGAGTGTTACACCATATACCACACAAAAAGAAAAATTGTGTAGTTGAAACATCCACACAATTGTAAATAGTAACACATACACACCACACATGCACAGTTGCACACATTTGTAAATAGTTTGCCAAATTCTGTTCCGTTCCGTCTTCAATTCCGCTTATCCAGCTTTAGCAGGGAAGCCCAGACTTCCCTCTCCCCAGCCACTTCAGCCAGCTCCTCCGACGGGATCCCAAGGCGTTCCCAAGCCAGCTGTGAGACGTAGTCTCTCCAGCGTGTCCTGGGTCGTCCCCGGGGCCTCCCGCCGGTAGGACATGCCCGGAACACCTCCCCAGGGAGGCGCCCAGGAGGCATCCGAACCAGATGCCCGAGCCACCTCAACTGGTTCCTCTCAACGTGGAGGAGTAGCGGCTCGACGCTGAGTCCCTCCCGGATGACCGAGCTTCTCACCCTATCTCTAAGAGAGAGCCCGGCTACCCTGCGGAGGAAACTCATTTCGGCCGCTTGTATCCGGGATCTTGTTCTTTAGTTAGTTTGCCAAATTGTTTTATCAAATTGTTACACTGTTGAATGTAAATAAACTTATTTTGCTATCAAAAAACACTTTTTCATTGTTGGTGGTAATGTTTTATAGAAGTAAAGCACTGTTTAGGTGTTTGTGGCATCATTCATGGGAAAAAAAAGTGTCAAATTCACTAGAGTGCATGAAATAATATAGTTTCACAAAAAGCTTGATTTCTACGTATTTTGGTCCAAAACAGAGCATTTGAGTGAAACTAACCTATTTTCTATTGTTGATTACTGAAAAACTGAATGAGGTAGAAACAAACTTTTTTTTTCTGATGAAAGATGAAAGTTCAATCTTTCATTTGGTAGTATCTGTGTTTCCATAGTCCAAACACAACATTTTCTGTGGACCTTGAAAGATCAGTCAAAATGCTCTAAATCAGCTGGCACCCACATGTTCTCTTTTCTGAAAATGGTTGGCAGTCAAAGAGTTAATTGATATGCTAGTCAGTTGTTATACATGTATATCACTTAGCATAATGTCCATGGATATTTTTGCAATGTACAGTCGGAGGTTAGAACTCGCAACATTCTGGTTTCTAGACAACTGCGCCACCAAGCAGTATTAGACAGCTGGTAATAATGATGAAGTTGTATGTATGGAAGTGGGCGTGGAAAGTGGGACTTAGAAAAAGTTCAATGTCTGTCCCATTGAAAATAAATGGGTAAAATATTATATTTAACGTTAAATTGTGTGAATACTGTAAGTAATGTGGAATCAGATGATATATGCCCCAGGAGGCGTGAATTTTTGAAGCTAGTGATAATTTGAACAATGTAAATCGGAAGTATTATGTGGGAGTTATTGCATGGCAAAAAAGTGTGGAGAATAAAAAGTGCCTGAAATAATAATACAAGTTAGAAACAACATAAGTATTCCCACAATAAAGGTTAGAAACAACAACACAGAGTCCGGCTTTTGGAGTTAGCAAAATCCTAAATTCTGGAGGGAGACGGTAATTTAGGACTTTGATTGTGGACCAGAGGTTTGCAGTTTCAGTCTCCTGTCTGAGCATAGTCCAGGTATCCTTGAGATAGTCTATAAATCTTATAACTGCTCAGTGGCATGCCAACATCGAACTGCATCATCATGCTGGCATCACTTCCTTGCCTGCAAGTGTATGAATTGGATCTTTGTGTTGTCTAATGCAATTCCCAACTATTTTGACAACATGAGGCGTTGAGCATCATGCCAAACCTGTGACAGACCAACAGCAAATTGTTTGTATTGTTATAGTACTATTTCTATAAGTTGCTAAACAGAAAACTGCTTGAAAAACAATGAACATTATGTTTAATGTTAATAAAATCTGTGAAAATAAAGTAAGTGGAATGCAAAATCACTCCCAAGGCTAAATTCATCATTTAATGTTGTTATCTCTCTGAACGCTTACTGTCACCACATGCAGTCAAAATGATACTGTACACAAATTTACAGGAAATGAAGATGGACGAATAATAGTATGGTTCCCCTTTAGAATCTATAAGGCCTTCTACCCTGATGAGAAGGGGGGGGGGGGAGTGGGGTGACAGGTACCTAATGTTGAATGAGAGTGCCTGACTCACTTCGTTTTAGATGCGTGATATGTTTAAGATGAGAACATTATGTGGGACAGTCTGAGTCTTGGTATTCATCATCACTAGACTAATCCAACCAACCTTTTGATGTGTAGGTGAGCTAAAATATTACAACTTTCATGGAAACAGGAAATGGCCTAGACATTGGTTAATTTATTGAGATATGTGTTTTACAACTTTTGTATATTCAGTATGTTGTATATAAACATGTTTAGCACAAATGCACAATTTAAAACAAGAAGACTGTGCTGATTAAGGTGTAAAGACAAGGTTTTACTTGTTTTTAATGGCAGTGTGTAGAATTAAGCGCCATTTATTGGTGAACTAATAATTCATTCATTTTAAAACCTTACTATTATTTCAACAACATGCACAAAAAAAGTTATGTCAGAGCCATTGGCTATTACGGTAACAATTGAATCTGACAACCACTCCACCAAGCCACCCCACATCACACATCACATCCAAACACATTCCCTAGTACTAGTAGCCTGGCTTAGTTAAAGAGATCAGATAACAGGGCAGCTTTTTGGGCTTGTATGGCTGCACTGCCAAGTGAAGTTTATTTGTATAGGCCTTTAAACAAGAGTCTAAAGGGGCTTCACAAGCCTAAGGTTGACAAATATTAGTGACATCATTAGGCAAGTTTCCACTAAGTGATACACTTCAACTGGGTTTACCACAGATGATTCAAAAGCCGTAATGTCTGATCTGGCATACGTTTTTACATTGTAGGGTGCTTAGGCAGACTGTCATAACATGACATCAAATGGCCAAGATGCCACACAGTTTAAGAAAGAAACACATTGCATGCAAGACCCCCCCCAGATGGACATAAAAACACACAGGTGTAGCAAGCGGCAACTTTGAGAACGTGATAAATTTCAAACAAGTGTGGTTCACATCTTTGAGCACAGGCAGTTAAATGGGAGTGCCACACGCTACACACAAGTAGTCCTCATAAGACCGAGGTTCCTTGCGAATAGAACATGTGCAGAATGTTCTTTTCAATGGGGGGTAGGTGTTTACTTGGCCTTGTACAACCGGAATATTGCTATACTAATCTAGTTTTCAAAGGAATAAATTATTGACTGGATGTAAACATGAGCACTGCCAAACGAGTGCATTTACCACGCATAGGTGATTTGTATAATGTGCCAATAGTCCTTCTGTGATGTGGGAGGTAAATAAATTATTGTGTTATGGTCCACCTGTTGATGTTTCCATTCAATCACGCATGCTCACAAATGTGAATGAACGCCAAACTCTTCCTTCTCTATATTGGAAAAAATATATAATTTGAATGGAAAATTCAATCATTTACAACCAATGGTTAGTACATTTCAGTGTAATTGATAGGATAAAGAGGTGTTTTCAGGCATCTGACTAATTCTACACATAGAAATAACTTAGAGAACACATAGAAAAGCAGAATTACCATCACATATCAGTGCATATGCCGTTTTACCTGTGTCTGCTGGCGACTCGAGCACCTTGAGCATGCGCATTCCCGCCGGCGTATAGGTTATAAGAGGTTCGGAGCGGGAACGCGCTTTTGGCGTCCACACAGGTCAAGAGAGCCAGCAGGGGCAAAATAAGTGCCATCCCGCTGATCAAGATGCGACCTAGAGTTTCGTTACAATTTAGCGAGGGAAGGCTGTCTCAACTAGCTCCATGAAGTAAAAAATAATAGACGGTCAAATTATTTTCAAGTTAAAAAACAAAAAAACAAAAAGAACGTTCGTCCTATCGATCCTGATCCATAGCCTAATCCTCGTAATGCAGTTGACGCGCAGTTTAAACTCATCTGATCCGCTCCGGGTCCCGCCTTTCGTCCACGTTTACTGCGATCTAACTCGACAGATTTTATCCATCAGAGTAATTCGTGTCGCATACGAAACAAAGAAAAGAAGAAAAGGTTGCGACATAGTTGCTACAGACTGAACCAAGTCCAGCTGCTCCTCCTCTGCATCACCGCCCCGCAGAATTGCCCCCGCCCCTCCCGGAGGAGAAACCAGACACATCTAACACCAACAACACTACTGTTAGTGTTGTACTGCTACAGACCACTCTTGATTTAGTGTAATTACTGTCGTCAGAGAGAGAGAGGGAGATTTTAATAAATTATTTATATATTTGATTTTAATTGACAGCATTAAATTATATTTATTCTCCATAAGGAGCCTGAAAAATTACCAAGTTTTGGATATCCCACAACTTAAAAAATAAATAAATGATACACTGACATCATGTATTGGCACTGAAAAGCATGGCTTTGAAAATTAATGTTGGAAAATTGCTTTAAAAAAAAAAAAACTCAGTAGTTTCGACTACTAACCAGCCACCCTCCCAAATACATTCAATTAATCTGAATAAACTTTCCATACTTTCGCTCGTTCCAGTAACACAAGTCTGCAGGCTACCGCTAATTACAGAATTTAAGAACAGTTTTGAATTTAAAAGTAAAAAATGGCTACCAATTTTAGAGGTCTAGTGTGATGTGTGAGAGCGTGTATGTAAGTGTGAGGATCCCAAAAAGGCAGACCAAATTCAAAGAACAAAAATACTAACTTTAATGAACAAAAGACGCGAGGAAAATATCCAAGGAGTAATTTCAAAATATCAAACAATCATAACAATACCTAAACAATTGAGTACGTCAATAACCAAAAGTGCAAGGAATAATCCAAGAAGTAATTTCAAAGTACCAAACAAACACAAACTAGCAAAAACAACTAACCCGTCAAATATCATTAACAAAAAGCGCACAAGTGGGCAGAGCCGCTGCGGACAAGAAAAATACAAAAAGATACATAGCTACAGTAGCAATATCAAGAACAATACTTAGTGAGAAGCTAGATCAGAGAGTCGTGTAAAGGCAGCGAGACAAATAACCCGATGCCTCCTGTCGACCAGATCTTGAGAGTGGGTGTCAGTTTTAGCTTCATGGCAACTGGGTTGATGATGGCCTCGATAATGAATGGGCCGATGTAGCGTGGCCCCAGCTTTCGGGACTTCCCGGCCAACTGCAAGTGCCAGTCCGCGATACTGGCCCCAAACTTACTTGGTATCGGATTGATACCAAAATTTGCAGTATCGCACACCAGGGCATACTCCACCAAATGCGGATGTGTAGCCCATGTCGAGGGATGCTGTTGGCATATGCATCGGAGAGCCGCCTCCAGGATGTGGTTGGACCACTCAATTTGTCCATTAGTTTGGGGGTGGTACCCCGACAAAACACTAGAGGTGGTTCCCAAAGCTTTGCAGAAAGCTCTCCACACACGGAAGACAAATTCTGGCCCCTGATCCGAAACCAGGTCCACTGGTATGCCATGGAGCCGAAACAACTCTTTCATCAGTATCATTTCAGTCTCATGAACAGAGGGCAGCTTTGGCAGGGCTACAAAGTGGACTATTTTGGAGAAGCGGTCAACCACGTTCAGAATGACAGTCTTGCCATGAGACTGCGGGAGCCCAATCTTGAAGTCCAACGCCACATGAGACCATGGGTGAGAAGGGATGGGGAGTGGGCGGAGCAGGCCTGCTGGTTGCTGGTGAGATGACTTGTTACGAGTGCAAATGGTCCAGGCGGAGACAATTTCTCAAATGTCCTTACGCAGCCCCGACCATCAGAATCATTGGGCAATGAGGAATTGAGTCCAGGTGGCAGGCCACTTTTGACGAATGTCCCCATCGAAGCAATTCTTGGCGCAACTGGACCGGAACAAAGAGTTTGTCAGCCGAGCATTCGTCTGGCGCTTGAGTGTCCTTCATGGTCACTTCTTCTCCACCTCCCACTGAAGGGCCCCCACCATTCAGTTCACTGGGACTATGAGTTCCGGCCTTATGTTGTCCTCCGAGGGCCCAAACATTCGCGACAGGGCATCAGGTTTTGAATTACATGTAAGTAACGATGAAGTCAAATCGTGTGAGGAACATGCCATGCCTGGCGGGAATTAAGTCTGTGGGCTGCCTTGATGTTGGTCAAGTTCTTATGGTTCGTAAAGATTTGGAATGGCGTGGCTGTCCCCTCAAACCAGTGCCTCTACTCCTCCAGTGCTAACATAATAGCCAGCAATTCTCGGTTACCCACGTCGTAGTTACTTTCAGCATGGCTCAGGCGACGAGAAAAGAGAGCACTGGAGTGTAGATGCTGGTTGCCTGGGAACCGCTGCGACAACACTGCCCCCACAACTCTATCCGAAGTATGGACCTCTGCAATAAAAGGGAGATCAGTGTTAGGATGGACCAGAACTGGCACGCTCAAAAATAAACTATTTTGCCGAGTGAAGGCAGCCTCAGCTCTTGGGGTCCATACAAACCGTTCCTTACCTGATGTAGGCCATGTCAGAGGTTCAGCAACCATGCTGTAGTTCCGGATAAATCGCCTTTAAAAAAAGAACCTCTACAAGTACTTCTTTGGCCAATCGACCACAGCCTGTATTTTGGCTGGATCGGCTCTGAGTTGACCCTTCTCCACTATGAAGCCCAAGAACTGAATGGAGGTGGAGTGAAATTCAAAATTTTCGGCAAGGTGGAGTGAAATTCAAATTTTTCTGCATTCACATATAGGTTTGCTAGCAGGCGTTGCAGTACTAGCTGGACATGCTGGCGATGTCCGTGAAGATTTCTGGAGAAGATAAGGATGTGGTCAAGATGGCAGATCAGATGGGTGGCAGATCTGAGACATTCGTGCATGTGAAATTTCGCGCTCGTTCACACAGACGTGCACGAGAAAGTTGCGACACAAAATTAGAAAGTTGAAAATTGTTCAGCTTTTGTTGTTCGCTGGGAGCTACAACCATTCAGCGGCGGTTTCATTAATGATCCAATGAACGCAGGGCATGCAAAAATGGAAGAGCTAATAATAGCAATGTCCACCTTTCCCATTTTGTACGATACTTCATGCATTGATTTGTGTGACGTCAACAAAAAGGCGGCTGCATGGGAGCTTGTTGGTTCCAGGGTTCATTTGTCCAGGAAGTTTTCATTAACATTTTAGCAAGAGTTAATATAGCAACATTAACATCTAACTTTGATGGTTGCCGTGATGGGACTGAGCGAGAGAAGACTGGTAGCCATGACTGGACTGGCTTGACAGAATTTGGGAAGCTTGGCTGGACGTGGAGAACTTAACTGTGACGAGGACGACTAGACTGTGAAGAGGACGACTAGACTGAGACGAGACGTAGACAACTAGACTAAAACAGAGACGACTTAACTGTGACGAGGCTGAGCTTGACACAACGGGAAACACAGACTCCCACACGAGACTTCGACAACAACACGAGACTTCGACAACAACACGATACTTCGACAACAACACGATACTTCGACAACAACACGATACTTCGACAACAACACGATACTTCGACAACAACACGATACTTCGACAACAACACGATACTTCGACACCTGACATAGACAAAGATCCCACACCGACTGGACAAACACAACAGACTAAATACACCAACACTAATGAGACACACCTGAGGAACACAATAGGAAGAGGGCACCGATTGGTCAAACACACTGGGAAGGGAGCAGGCACACAGGTGGACATAATCAGACATAACAAGACAGGGGAAACACAAGACAAATATTTGTTTTAATTTTATTAAACTTAAAGGTGCATTGTGCCGTTTAAAAAGGTAATATTACAACTTTTTCTACATCATGCATGCTCCACCAATTCCCAGATGAGTATGAAGAGCCCTGACTGTTTTAGTCTGACTGCACCTATTAGCTTTTATCTTCCCTTTATAGTTGAGTGTGTGGACCGTCACACTCCACAGTTTCTTTGAGGAGGGGCGGAGTTTTTCTTACCTCATTTGAAGTCATGTCTTTGTTTGTCAACTGTGGCTGTCGCTTTAAGATCATGCACGTACTCGCACGCACACCATGAACGAGCCTGACACAGATGCTGCAGTTACGCTTTAGACCAGAGGTGGCAGTTGCGAGTTAAAAAGTAACAAACTGCTCAAAGATCCTTTAAGTTTAAGCCTCCCTTCAACATGGGCATTCAACCAGTATCCATGATGGTCAATATAGCCCAAAAAGTTGTGGTCATGGAGGTTGTTGTTGACTTCCAAGGACAGCATGCCAAAAATAATAGTTTTTAGGGCAGGGTTCCCAATTCCGGTCCTCGAGGGCCAGAGTCCTGCAGGTTTTAGATGTTTCAGCCCACTCGCACACCTGATTCATATAATCAGCTCATCAGCATGCCTGATAACAATTCTGAACATTAGTATCAGGTGTGTTGGTAGGCGGAAACATCGGGGGTTTTTTCTTCTTCTTTTTTTCTTCTTGGTAGGCGGAAACATCTAACCTGCAGGACTCCAATCCTCGAGGACCAGAAATGGTTGAACCTTGTTTGAGGGCCTCGACTTTGTTTATAAGCATCTCCAGCTCACATTTTGTTAAGTTCTGTTGTTTTTTTTCATTTGTGACTCATGGATTTATAATATGGTTATATGATCATGTAGTAGGGTTGGACTGGTTCACAGAAGTCACGGTTCAATGTTTGGATTGGTCAATAATTTGTAAAAATAACACCCAGAGTGGGGACTGACCAAAAATATATATACTGTATATATGAAATTTACCAAATTGTGACTCATGAGATTTGAACCCAGCTATATATTAAATGTAATAAATACAATTTTGATTGAGGAAGTGACCCTCGGGCAGATTTCAAACAAATGGGATTTACATTTTAAATATATATTCATTGTGTCATTGTTCATTCATGTGACCTTATAAGACATTAAGAGACATTCAAAAGTATTCACCTAGATATTTGCCTGTTCTTGTATAGTTCATTTTTATCATGTGGTGCATGAATCAAGATGTCAATGTCCTCAGGCGTTTAAGGACCCATAAGGGGGCTTAAGGGCCTGGGTTGGGCGCCACAAACCTTTAGGTCTTAGCCTTTCAAAAATGTTAATAGCAAAGCTTAACTATTTCAGCTGTGTGTTGAAGAATCAGTGTTTTCTTTAAAATAGCAAGAACAAGTTGATATATTGAATTGTTTCCTTTATTCAATTTGTTTCCTTTAATGAATTTGACACATTCTATAACATTGTCTTGTCGTTAATAATATTGTTATGATTTTCTTGTATTCCTAGTGCTTTTGATTTTCTTTTTGACAAAGTTTGGACCAAACTTTGGAGTTAAAATTGTTTTTGTTTTTTACAAATTAAGCTGGTGAAAAAGCCGACCCTTCCAAGGAAATGGCTGACATGGGGGCTATTTTTGTACATAATTCCTCACTGCAGCATTATTTTTTCTTACAGCCTGTTATCTGTTTCGTTTCACAGTAATGCAACTAATGCTAAAGAAATCACAGCCAGTGTTTGCAAATTGTTTTGATTCACCAAAAGGGTACACGGGAAATGTGGATGTCAGCATGCTGGGATATTTATTACTTTTCCAAGGAAGGTTGTGATTTCATCACCACTTTTTTGTTCAGCGTATCAAATACAACTTACGTTATAATTGACTTGTGAGATATTTGATAAATATTAGCACCAATGGTACCAATTATACAGTAAGTCTTCAAAAGCTTCCCTGATGACTTAGAGACCTAAAGTATTCCTATAACAGGAAATACAATAACTGTAACAACATGGCTCAGTTCCAATAATACACACACACACACACACACACACACACACACACACACACACGTCTTTGTAACATCGTGGGGACATCTCAATGACATTATGCATTTCCTAACCCCTTCCCCTAACCCCAACCATAAAAAAATGATTGCCTACCCCCATTTCTTATAAGATAAGATACACCTTTATTTATCCCACAGTGGAGAAATTCACAGCGTTACCAGCAGCAATACACATCATCACACCATGATCATATACTGTATAAATAATATGTGTCACAAAAAATACTTATGTAGCCTACAATTAAATAAAAACATTATCGTAACCTCAACCCCAACCCTAAAACCAAGTCTTGACCCTCAAAAAGAGGTCTGAACTTGTGGGTCCCCACAATTTCAAGTCGGTCCCCACAATGGTAGTTCAACCTGAAAAAATATGCGTGTATGGGCCCCACAATATAGCAAAGACAAAACCACTTCAGAGGACATCACACACATGAAAAAAAACCTGACAATGTCTGACCTTCAATAAAGGATAGTGAATGGGCCCCACAATGTAGCAAAGACAAAACCACTTACTTGAACAGAGGACATCACACATGAGAAAAAAACTGACAATCTCTGAACTTCAAAAAAGGATAGTGATAAGATATATATATTTTTTAACTTGTTTGCATTTAACCTGAGAAGAACACAACCTTGTAGATTTCTTGTAGCACAAAAATGTCATATCAGTGACTTGACTCCATGCCCACGTACACACGCACGCACACCCACGCGCACGCACACACGCACACACTATCTGAACTGTCTCCAGCCACTGATTGTTAGTGGGGGGTGTTGTATTTTAGGCATAAAGCTTTACATCAGTAACTAAATAGATGCCTAAAACCTCCACCCTTTGGAAGTCCAGTGGGAATGATCTCAACTGGTTTCGCCCTTTTCTGATATTCGGTAATGCTACCTGTGACATAGATCAATAATACAACATTTATTATATAAATTTCCCGAACCGCTTATCCGGCGAAGGTTGCTGGCATGCTAGAACCTATCCCAGCCGTCAATGGGTGGCAGGCAGGGTACACCCTGAACTGGTCACCAGCTAATCATGGGGCATAGATGAACAACCATTCATAAACTCTATTTAATGGAGCTTCATTTTCTATCACTATTTGCAACTATTTCAGCAGCGTTGGGTAGTAACGCGTTACTGTAACTTAGATACTTTTCACAATAAATCATACTCTAACGCATTACTTTATTAAATACAGTAGCTCAGTTACCATTACAATATGGTGCGTTAGTCAGTTACTTCATAAGTTATTTAATTTAATAATGTTATTGTGCGACATGAGGATAAGCGGTTCAGAATCAAATAATGAATGGATGCCTGCTGTGTACTGTACTACTTCCTGTTTACAATGGATTGCTGCTGCCGTACTAACGAAGAAGACACATTGTGGGCAGGTATCGGACTCGGCGGTCATGGAGAGTCATGGTGAGTGCAAGACACGTTTTTCGACGTGGAAATATGCTCATTACTTTACTTTAGTTAAGCATAAAGGAAAAAACATTTTAGTCAAATGCACTTGTGTCTTTCTGATTCAAAGGTCCTATCAACTGCGACAAACAGCAATTCGAATCTGCTGAAACAACTTCACAAGCTACATGCCTTGACCAGGCTAAAAGCTAACCCCGCGGCAGTGGACACGCTCGAAGTGAATCAAGCCCCGCCACCAACACAACAGCGACTAGATTTTAACAGGCATTTTAGCCAGGAACAGATCAACAAAACAATTGCACGGTTTGTTGTTGAAAGCATGCAGCCGCTCTCTATGGTGGAGTCACCCGCATTCATGGAGCTCATTAGCATGATACCGTGCCCAAGCGGCACCCAGCAAATGGGATGAAAAACTTTTTCGAACTACTTGGATAAGTAACATTCCAAAATTTGAAGAACTTGGCTACATCGCGACAACTGCAGACGTATGGTCTGTCCACAACAAAAGCTCCCTCGGGATGATGGCTCACTGGCTTGACGCGACTACTCTTCAAAGAAAGAAAGCTGCATTGGTCTGTAAAAGGATCAAGGGTAGGCATTTTTGAGTCCATTTTTTTTGTTTGTATAGACATGAGACCATAATGAGTATAGTGATGTGAATGCAAAAATTGTACTGTTGATCAACAGTGTATATTCTTAAAAAAAACAACCCTAAAGAGTTACTTTTAATAGTAACACATTACTTTTTTGTTTAAGTAATCACCAGAGTAATTGAGTTACTTTTAAAATGAAGTAACTAGTAACTGTACTTAGTTACTATTTTTTAGTAACGAGCACAACACTGTATTTCAGTCTCTTTGTGTTATATAAAACCTTGACTTGTGCTGTTTACAATGGCCACTTGTGCATGCTCTTGTGATCTTCCAGTGAATACTTGCTCTAAGAAATTTGTACTGTTTTTATTTAAAATATCAGCAATATTTTTTGTTTGCACTATTTTTCACCAGAGTGCGCTGACTTTTAGTTTTGATTTGAGATTTGCAAAATAAATGTTGTTATCCAAAGTTTTTTTTTAAATCCATTTAGCTTCTATAAAGGACTATGTAAACCAATAAGCAAATTATATATATACAGTGGTGTAGTCCAGGGTTTACATAGTCCAGGGTTTACGAAGTATACCCACTTCTTTTTCAGTCAGCATTGAGTATAGCCACTTCTTTTTTAGTCAGTATTGAGTATTACCCACTCAGACACGGCGCTCGGCATACGCTTATCACTAGGGATGTAAATATATTGGCAATATCGTGATATTAAAACTGCCACAATATATCGTCGAGGGATCACACTCCTCAGCCTCCCTGATAATGTCTATTCAGAGGTGCTGGAGAGGAGGGTCCGTCAGGAAGTTGAATCTCGGATTTAGGAGGAGCAGTGTGATTTTCATCCTGGCCGTGGAACAGTGCACCAGCTCTTCGCCCTCTGCAAGGTCCTCGAGGGTCCGTGGGAGTTCGCCCAACCAGTCTACATGTGTTTTGTGGACAAAGGGTGACAAAAGGCGTTCGATCGGGTCCCTCGGGGAGTTCTGTGGGGGGTGCTTCGGGAGAACGGGGTACCGAGTACGGGCTGTAAGACTCATGTACGGGGAACTTGGTCCGCATTGCCGGCAGTAAGTCGGATTTGTTTCCAGTGATGGTTGGACAACCACCAAAAAATCAAGCTCGTATAAAATCATTATAATAGTAATTATAATAATATCAGTATG
Source organism: Leptonotus elevatus (assembly GCF_054856555.1). Taxonomy (NCBI): domain Eukaryota; kingdom Metazoa; phylum Chordata; class Actinopteri; order Syngnathiformes; family Syngnathidae; genus Leptonotus; species Leptonotus elevatus. The sequence continues at coordinate 29,009,042 of NC_141241.1, read as the reverse complement.
TAATATTTCAACTCCTCCGTGAGTCATCACCTTATCGTGGTGGAGGTATTTGCGTGTCCCAATGAGCCTAGGAGCAATGGGGTCTGGCCCTTCATGTCCCTGGTAGGGTCACCCATGGCAAACAGGTCCTAGGTGAGGGACCAGACAAAGCATGGCTCAAAAAGACCCCTATGATGAACGTCAATTTTGGATCGCGGTTTTCCTTGCCTGGACGTGGGTCACCGGGGCCCCCTTCTGGAGCCAGGCCTGGAGGCAGGGCTCGAAGGCGTGCGTCTGGTGGCTGGGCCTATACCCATGAGGCCCTGCCTGGCACAGCCTGAAAAGGCAACGTGGGTCTCACTTCCCATGGGCTTACCACCTGTGGGAGGGGCCAAAGGGCGCGGGTGCGCAGTGAGGTGGGCGGCAGCCAAAGGCGGGGACCGGCTACTGAAGCTAGCTCTGGGGACATGGAATGTCACCTCTCTGGCAGGGAAGGAGCCTGAGCTGGTGTGTGAGGCATACTTATTACCCCCCTGGGTAGGCGCCTGTCTGTTGGGGTTTACCCCAGTGGACGAGAGGGTAGTCTCCCTCCGACTTCAGGTGGGGGGACGGTTCCTGACTGTTGTTTGTGCTTATGCACCGAACAGCAGCTCAGAGTACCCACCCTTTCTGGAGTACTTGGAGGGTGTGAGACCTGGACGGGCGTGATTGGGAGATACCCCCCCCGACCATAACTCGAGCGGTGTTTTGTTATTGGACTTCCGTGCTCACCACGGACTGTCTATAAGACACACCATGTTCAAACACAAGGGTGTCCATATGTGCACTTGGCACCAGGACACCCTAAGCTGCAGTTCGATGATTGACTTTATAGTCAAGTCATCAGATTTGCGGCCGCATGTATTGGACATTCGGGTGAAGAGAGGGGCGGAGCTGTCAACTGATCACCACCTGGTGGTGTGTTAGCTCCGAAGGCAGGGTAAGATGCTGGTCCGACGTGGCACACCCAAACGTATTGTGAGGGTCTGCTGGGAACGTCTGGCAGAATCCCATCAGAAAGAGTTTCAACACCCACCTCCGGCAGAACTTCTTCCTTGTCCCGGGGGAGGCGGGGAGAATACTTCCAAGACCTCCTCAATTCCACCGACGTGCCTTCCTATGAGGAAGCAGGGTCTGGGGACTCTGAGGTAGGCTCCCCTATCTCTGGGGTCGAAGTCACTGAGGTGGTTGGAAAGCTCCTCGGTGGCAAGGCCCCAGGGATGGATGAGATCCGCCCAGAGTTCTTAAAAGCTCTGGATGTTGTGGGGCTGTCGTGGTTGACACGCCTCTACAACATCGCGTGGATATTGGGGACAGTGCCTCTGGATTGGCAGACCGGGGTGGTGGTCCCCCTTTTTAAGAAGGGGGACTGGAGGGTGTGTTCCAACTATAGAGGGATCACACTCCTCAGCCTCCCTGGTAAGCTCTATTCAGGGGTGCTGGAGAGGAGGGTCCGTCGGGAAATTGAATCTCGGATTCAGGAGGAGCTGTGTGGTTTTCGTCCCAGCCGTGGAACAGTGGACCAGCTCTACACCCTCAGCAGGATCCTCGAGGGTGCATGGGAGTTCGCCCAACCAGTCTACATGTGCTTTGTGGACTTGGAGAAGGCATTTGACCGTGTCCCTCGGGGAGTCCTGTCGGGGGTGCTTCGGGAGATCCTGTCCCAAGTGGAGGAGTTCAAGTATCTTGGGGTCTTGATCATGAGTGAGGGTAGATTGGAGCGGGAGATCGATAGGCCTTGTGGTGAAGAAGGAGCTGAGTCCAAAGGCAAAGCTCTATACCGGTCGATCTTCGTTCCTATTCTCACCTATGGTCGCGAGTTGTGGGTCGTGCTCGAAAGAACAAGATCCTGGATACAAGCAGCCAAAATGAGTTTCCTCATCAGGGTGTCCGGGCTCTCCCTTAGAGATAGGGTGAGAAGCTTGGTCATCCGGAAGGGACTCAGTGTCTAGCAACTACTCCTCTGCGTTGAGAGGAACCAGTTGAGGTGGCTCGGGCATCTGGTTCGGATGCCTCCTGGACACTTCCCTGGAGAGGTGTTCTGGCGAGAGGCCCCGAGGACGACCTAGGACACGCTGGAGAGACTATGTCTCTCAGCTGGCCTGGGAACGCCTTGGGATCCCGTTGGAGGAGCTGGTTGAAGTGACTGGGAAGTCAGGGCTTCCCTACTAAAGCTGCTGCACCCGCGACCTGACCCCGGATAAGCGGTAGATGATGGATAGATGGATGGATGGATGGAATATTTAAAATAAAAGCTTGTAAAGCATTTTAATAAATACAAATATATAGTAGGCTTATTTATTCGAAAAAAGTGCGGCGGTGCCGATCTACCTTTGGTGCCCCCTTTCCCCCATTCACTAGTAGGTTGCTCCATTGGAGCAAACTACTTGGGAATGGGTGGAGCAAACTACCAGCAAATGGGGAGGGGTGGGGCACTTTATGCTTCTATCGCAAATTTGGCAGAAGTTTATTCTTGGATATCTAGACATTTCATTGAAAAGGCATCAAGAGCAAAAAAGAGGAAATGAAAAAAACAGAAAGATGATGCTCACTTAAGGTAAGACAATGTTTTAAACAACAATTTGTTTGTTTACTTTGTAACAGCTATGTTTACATGACCACAGCTAGCAAAAAACAACACACACACTCCAAAACGCCGTGGTGGAAAAGTTGCGACCAGCACATTCATTACGCCATGAAAATTAAATGGAATGTTATGAGACAATGTTGTTTTATAACGCCAACGACTATGCCATCATTTTCGTGAGGTTCATAGGCCAAGAGCAGCATGTACTGGTGAAAGAAAAGAAAAAAAATCTTAAATCTATGTAGATTTCCTCCTTTCATATTCATTGTTTTCACATTGTGTCCAGAATTTTTACAGAGTGCCCTCTTAGTCCTTGTCTAAAAAGGTAGATTATTAAAATTTTCACGTACCTGTGTTTTAAATATAGGCCTGCATAATACTATAATCAATTTAGAAAATGTACTATGGTTTAAAACTATATTTCACTGTGGAATCCCTGAATATTGTGTCTTGTATTTCTGAATACAGATTCAATGCTTCAATGTGTTCAAGGAGGAACTCAAGGCCAAGTGAAAGTTTGAGATGATCAACCATCCACCACAAATAAAGATCAGCCATCAACCTAAGCCATCAGGTATCAACCAAAGCCATCAGGTATAAAGACTTTGCAGCAGCACCGAGCCCTGACCAACAACCATCTACCAATTCAGTTCATTATGCAACCACCATTTCTGAGGGCAGAGTGAGTCCTGTCACTGAGAGGCCATCAGCATGTGATAGAGACATGTGTGCCCCCTCCAACTGATCCTGTTCTATGGCCAGCACACATTTTAGATGCGGATCATGTGGAAATTGTGTGGAGAGGTCCTTTCAAAATTTTCCAAAGAGGCCAGATGGAAGAGCATTTCATAACAGCCTCCAGTTCAAAATTCTTCCAAATGGAGAGAAGGTTAACTGAAGCTGGGTAGTGTACTCTCCACAGAAGATCAATGCTGTGTTCTGCTTTGCATGCAAGCTTTTTAGTATAAAGGATATAAAGCTGACTGCAGAAGGCAACAGTGATTGGTCTAACATCAACAGCAGTTTGAGGGGTGACGAGTGTAGCCAAGACCATAGAGAGCTAGAAAAAGGGCAAGGTAAATAGATCAGCAGGAGTTAGCATTATTGGAGGGAGAAAGGAAAAGGTGGCAAGACATTCTCAAACGCTTGCTCTCAATCACACTCTCACTGGCTTCAAGAAATTTGTATTTTAGGGGCTGAGCCAGACAATGGGAACTTCTGAAGGAGGTAGAACTTATGGCAAAATTTGACCCTGTAATGGAGAATCATTTAGCGAAAATAAAACATGAAAATCTCCCCCACACACACTACCTCAGTCATGAGACACAAAACTAACTAATTCAGATAATCTCTTCATAAACATTATGCCCCATTGTGAGACATATCCAGTTAGCAAAATACTTCTCAATCATTCTTGACTGTACTCCAGATGTAAGTCATAAGGAAGAGATGTCAGTCATAGTGCGCATTTATGTTTTCCAGCTACAACCAGACATTAAAGAATACTTTCTGGGATATATTGATGTGGACATGTAAAAAACATGTCAAACTGACACTGACATCTTGGAGTGATGTTAGATGGGAGAGCAGGCTTCAAAGTGGAACAGCTGTCCGGAATCAAACAAAAGAAGTGAGAGATGCTCTCCTGGAGGTCAGGGAAGCTGTCAGTGATCCAGTGGCAAAAGTGGAGGCTCAAGCTCTTGCTGAGGAAGTAGCCTCATTTAGATTTTTAATTTGTTCTGTTTTGTGGTGTGAACTTCTTACCACCATAAACCAGGTGAATAAACTACTTCAATCCAGATCCATGCAACTTGATATTGCTGTCAGGCTTATTGACAGTACCAAAATCAACCCTTCCGAATACAGACAGTCTGGGTTTGGCGACGCTGTGTCAATTGCTAAGGAACTCTGTGACACCCTGAATATAGAACCTGAGCTTAAGGAGAAGAGACTCAGGAGTACAAAAAGGCAGTTTGTATATGAAGCTGTTGATGAGCCCTTCGATGGCCCCCTTAAAAAACGTGAGGTTTTTCAACCGTGTTGTTGACTCAAAACACTGAAGTGAAGTACACAAGACACTTACAGATAAGGGAACAGCTGATATTGATTGAGCTGAGATGATGCAGGAAATCATTAACCTTCCTCAGCTACCACAAAACACATCTGCCTTGGAAATGCTGACATTCCTTTATGAAAATCAACTTCAAGAGGTATATCCTAATCTGTGGATTGCTCTTCGAATTGCACTGACTATCCCTGTCACAGTTTCCTCTGCTGAGCGAAGCTTCTCAAAACTGATGCTCATTAAAACATACCTGCGATCATCAATGGGCCAGGAGCGTTTAAGTGGTCTGGCTGTGGTTAGCTTAAATGGGGAAATTGCTTAAAAGCTGTCATATACATACCGTGCATACCGTGAAGGGATGCAGTTTATACCGTGATATGAATTTTAGGCCGTATCGCCCAGCCCTAGATACAATTACAGCATTGAAGTAAGTTTTTGCAGCTTCAAGTGATAAAGGGCACCTAATATGCTGGAAGTTCGCAATATTAAATTTTACAACCTGGGAAATCTTTTTGACTCGTATTTTGAAGTTGAGGATTCAAAATAATGCCTAGATTACTTCCTCTACATTTTGAATCAGATGACTACCGACAGATATTTGGAAGAACAGTTTGATTTTGTTTATTGGAGAAGTACATTGTAACAGTCTTCTCCGTTTCAGTGTGAGGCAGGACTTATTGAGCCATTCTAATGCTTTCTCCATTGTCACTGATCGCTTAGATGCAATCGAATAAGTATCCGAGCCATGCGTAAAAAGAACTGTCGTCAGCATACATCAAGACCTCCACGTCATCATAGATGGAATGTCATTGATGTACAAACTGAAGAGTAACGGCCCCGGAACTGACCCTTGGGGCACGCCAGTGAGACAGGTTGTGAACGGCGAGGTTTTGTCGTGTATCCTCACGCACTGGTTGCGATCCGCCAGATGAGATTGAAACCAGCGGCTAGAGTGTCCAGAAAGATTAAAACTTTGCAGTTTTTCAAGCAGCACAGAGTGGTTCATGGTGTCAAAAGCCTTGCAAAGGTCGAGAAAAACAGCCCCAACGACCCCTCCCTTATCAAGAATGGATTTTATCACCTCGAGAAAATAACATGCTCTATCTGTCGAGTTTCTTAAACGAAAACTAAATTGCATGGGATGCAGCATGTTGCCGTTATCAAGATGAGCAACTGTTCCGCAGCAATTTTCTCAATGGCTTTCGAAACCACTGGAAGTATGACGTATTAGGGCCACATATGGGGCAATGGGGGCAATATTCAGAGAGAGAAAAAATTGACAAATTTGTCACTTTATAAGTAGCAAATTTGCAAAAAGTGGCAAATTTGTGAGTTTATAAAGTGGCAGATTTGCGAGAAAAAACCCTCAGAAACTTACGAGAAAACACGTTAAAAAACTACTCAGATGTTTGTGCCAATACTTTTCCGTCGGGTTTTCAAATAAGGAGATAGTAATTTCCTTCTTTTTTTTTTTTTCCTTCTTTTTTTTTTTTTTTTTTTTAAGAGCTCAGTATTGTTCATTCGGAAATGTCATCATCATTGCTCTTTTATTATTATTATTATTATTATTATTTTTTTTTTTTATATATATATATATATATTTTTTTTTTGTGTGTGTGTGTGTGTGTGGGTGAGTATGTGTATGTGCGTGCGTGCGTGCGTGTATTTGTTAGCTCACCAGAAAACCTATTAGAAAAAATCTCATACCGTTCACCTAAACCGAACACCAGGAGACCCGAGGGGACCAAAGAAAACCAAGGAAGGTGAAATCCAGCACCGACCAGACACCCCCCACCAGAACTCCTCCCCAGCCCAAGAAACATCCAGACCCCAACAAATCCAAAAAACATAAAATCAGGGAGGCCTCAAGAGACCAAAGGAGAGACCGAGAAAAGGAAGGAAGGACAGACGAAGCCGCGTGAGATCCGCAGACACCAGCCTCCACCGATTCAATAACCTGAGGAGGAAACAGATTGTGTCTGAGTTTCGGTAGATGCTGGTGTGGTTGATCTGGCATGCATGAAAATCTCCACCAAAGAGGGGAGCCGTCGACCCCCGCCGGAACAGAGCAAGCGCAACACCTCAGGGCCCCCCAGGCCGCGGCAGCGCCAAAGGACGACCCCCGGGCCCCGCCAGGGCCACCGGCCGGAGAGCAAACCCAGGAGCAGGAGCGCCCCCCGCCCCAACACGGCCCGCGCCCCCGGCCCAACGCAGCAGGACGGGGCACTGCAGGCCCACCAGGCACCCCACCGGCCCCCAACCCCCGCACCCCCACGACCCCCTGCCCCCCATCCACCCCCGCCACCCACCCCAACCCAGCCCCAGCCGCCCCCACGTCCCCAATCCCCCAGACACCCCCCACCCCCAGCACCCCCCCACCCTGCAACCCCCACCACCGCCCCCCCCCCCAACAAAGCCGCCCCCCCCCGACCAACCGGCAGTACCCCAACCCCCGACCCCCAGCCCCCGGGGACCACCCGCACCCAGGCACCGGCGCCGAAGAGGGGCCGGACAGCGGAGCGGAGAGGGCAGCCGCGCCCACCCCACCCCCCGCCGTGTGGAAGGACGGAACACCGGGGGCAGAAGGGGGAAATGGGGGCACCGGAGGGCGGCCGACACCCCCGAACCCCAGGCCCAGCGGGGGAAGGCCCCGGTCGTCACCCCAGCGTTCTTTGTGAAAATTAACCCGTTACTGAGTCCGCCAGCTCGCCGACTGGCGAACTCTACCCCTAAACCGTGAATGTGACCCCACCCAGTGTATATACAAGTGTGTGTGTGTGTGGTGCATTAAAATTAGGAGCAGGTGAACCGGAGCCGATGGAAATGATATTCCCACGCTCCGATCCACCCGCCACCCAAGCATGTTACTGAGTGTATGTGGTGCATTAAAAAAAATAGATAGGGCGGCGACACGGACAGGGGACCGCAGCACTGCTCTATACTGCGGCCCCCAACCGATGGCACCCCCACAAGCCCCCCCCCCACAAGTTGTGTGGTGTATTAAAATTGGAGGGGAGTTGTAGGGTGAAGACGGTGTTTCCACCCTACCCCACCCCCCAAAGTGTGTTATGTGCCCTATATGTCTATAAAAGTGTATTGTGCAAACCTAGTGTAGTGAGTTAAGAGGAGCGACCAGCGGGGCCCTCCCCAACCGGGCGGGGGCAGGAGGCGCACCGGCCCACCAAGACCCCACCCACCCCACCAGGACCCCGGCGGGCACATGGGACCCGTCCGGCGGGGCGATAGGGCTCGCCCCCCGGATACTGGGTCCCGCCCGAGGTGCCAGGACGCCCACTGGAGCGGGGCGGGCACGACACCAAACCCCAGCCACCCCCGCCGGCCCCCGTAGCACCGAGACCCGGGCCATGGATGGAGCCCCCGGCCCAGGGGAGGGGAAGGAAGGCGTACCGGGGAGGGGGAAGGGAGGGGGGAAGGGGACGACAAGAAGGGCAGGGGGCAGCGGCAGGGACGCAAGGAGAGGGGGAGAGGAGGAGGAAGGGTGACGAGGGAGAGGGGACAGGGAGGCGGAGGACGGGCGGGGAGAGGCGAGGAGGGAGAGGCAGCAAGGGGGAGGAAGGGGGAGGGGAGAGGGAACCACCGGGCACCCCGGCGGCCCACAGGCCCCGAACCGCGTCGCCGGGCCCAGAGCGACGGACCGCGCCGGAACGGCGCCGCCCCCGACACCAGGGAAAGCCCCGCAACGCAGCACCCCCCAAGAGACCCAGGGAACGGCCAAGACGCACCCGCCACCCAGCAGCCAACAGAGGGGCAGACCCGCCCACGCCCAGCCAGGGGGGACAGCACCCACAGAATTAACCCACTGGCATGCCGTGAGTCCGAATATCAACCCCTGGTGCCCGTCGGAGGTGAATCCGCTCGATCCCGCTGGCAGCAGCCGGGTTCCTGACTATAGAAACACAACCATTAGTTACAAATTGCCTAATACAGAAACATCAATGCAAGTTATAACGCTGCTGTGGCTCTCGCTAACAGGCAGAATTAAAATCCAAGTTTAGGTTAAAAAATTCTATATACGTAGACCATGTTTCTTTAAATTTTGACATTTGGTTTTTATTTGAGGCAGATATTTTTTCCATTAAAATATGATTTATGAGGAGGTTAGACTATTGGTCGATATTCAAAGTTTGTTTATTTTTCCAGTTAACAAGAATTGTTTTTTTTGCGATAGTAAGGGCTACAAGTATAGATTGAAATTGTTTATGTGGTAAGTCAATTGTTGTTAAGTCACCTAGCAAACACAAGTTTGGAGAGAACGGTATCCTACAGTCCAAGACAGCGGAAAGTTTTTCTAAGACTTTAGTCCAGAAACACATAACCGGAGTACATAACCATAAAGCATGAAAATAAGTGTCTGTAGTGTTTTGTAAACACTGGAGACAAATGTCGGAGTCTGAGAGTCCCATTTTCTTCATCATATATTGAGTAATGTATGTTCTGTGAATAATTTTATATTGGATAAGTTGTAAATTTGTGTGTTTTGTCATTTTAAAAACGTTTTCACAAACTTGAATCCAAAAGACAGATTCCGGAGCTATAGACAAGTCTGTTTCCCATTTTGAGATGGGTAAAGACGTTTTATCAGTATATGAAAGTAACATATATTTTTGAGAGTTTTTTTGTTGTTGTCGGAGAAAGCTTGGTAATATCTTTAGCTAAAACAGGCGGTTGGAGCGTACCCTGGAGTGTTGGAATTTGTTTCTTTATCATACTTTTAACTTGCAAATAATGTAAAAAGTTTCCGTTTTTTATTTTATATTTTTGGAGCAAGGATGTATATGATATAAACATATTATCTGAGAAGAGATGGTGGGGATGTGTAATTCCTTTCTGCTCCCACACATTCAAATAAAACGATTGGTTGTTAATTTGAAAGTCGGGGTTATGCCATAGGGGAGAAAGCCCGCTGGGCTCCACTTGGGCTTTTGTCATTTCTAGTGCCTTCCACCAGGCAGTCAGGGTGGCGGAAATCATTGGATTTTTAAAGCAGTTATGTCGCTTAATCGATGTTGTAATAAAGAGTAAATCTAGGAGTCTGAGGTTATTACAATCCTTCTGTTCTAGTTCCAGCCAACAGTTAGTATCTCTATTGGGTTGTGCCAATAAAATAATATATTGTAGCTGGTTGGCTATATAATAGTGCATAAAATTTGGTGCCTCTAGACCTCCTTTGGATTTATTTTTCTGAAGAGTAGATAGACTAATCTTTGCTTCTTTTTTTTTTCCAGTAACATTTTGTAACGGCTGAGTCCAACAACTGGAACCAGTTAGCCGTAGGTTTAAATGGAATCATTGAGAAAAAATATTTTATTTTGGGTAAAACTTTCATTTTAATAGTGGCTATTCGTCCTATTAGAGAAATAGGAAGATTATTCCAGCGCTCCAAGTCACTATAAATGCTATCCAGAAGTGGAGTGAAATTTAAATTAACTAAATCAGTTAATTTAGGTGAGATTTTTATGCCTAAGTATTTTAAATTACCTATAGGAAATGAGTAGTATGGGTCCTGGCTTGCAGGGTTCCATGAATTTTCTGTAATAGGTAGAAGTGTTGATTTTGTCCAGTTAATAGAATAGTCTGATAACTGTGAGAATTTAGTTATTAAGTTAAATACTTCCCCTAACGAAATAGCAGGCTTTTCTAAATAAAGTAAAATATCATCGGCATATAGATTAATTTTATGTTCTGTTACCCCAGAGTGAATTCCTTGAATCATTCTTTCCTGGCGTATGGCTAATGCAAGCGGTTCAATAAATATCGCAAATAATAAAGGCGACAGTGGGCATCCCTGTCTTGTGCCTCTCTGTAGAGTAAAACTCTTAGATATAATCCCATTAGTAGTAACAGTAGCTTTAGGAGAATCATATAATACTGACACCCAGTGAATAAATGACTTCCCAAAGCCAAATTTATTTAAAACAGCAAAGAGGAAGGACCAGTTAACTTTATCAAAAGCTTTTTCTGCATCCAATGATATAATAACTGCCTTTTTATCATGCCGCTGTGACATACTAATAAGGTTAAAGAGCCTTCTAATATTATTAGTAGAGTGACGCTCTTTAATAAAGCCTGTTTGGTCGCTATGAATGATTGTCGGGATTACTGTTTCTAATCTAGATGTAAAAGCCTTAGTGATAATTTTAATATCAGTGTTAATTAGTGAAATCGGACGGTAACTTGATGGAAGGGTGGGGTCTTTTTCTGGCTTTAATAAAAGGAGATAGTAATTTCTTTAGCAGAGATTAACCATATAATGTTAAGCACTCACTCTTTGAAGCGTTGGATATGGCCAGCGACAAAGACGCCTCGCTTTGTTTAAGTCCACACCCTGAGGATCAAGCATTTAAGTTAATTTATTAAAATGGATATTTACTTGTACATTTATATTTCCAGAATTATTAATTACACATTCATACATTTTTTTTTTTTTTTTGTTCAAGTAGCTAAGTTGATGTGTCAAATCTGCTGCTCTCCGTTATTCACTTGCATTTACCTAAAGTATACTAGCTTCTGATTTGGTTATTGTTAGTCAGCTGATAAGGGATCAGGAAGTATTGTTGCTCTAGCTGCCGTGTATGACAAGTTATGTTTAAATTAAGAATAAATCTGTCTTCATCCTGCCTTTTCATTTTATAAACAGTGTCCCATTAACCACCAACGAATCCTCACATTAGACTATAGCTACGCTAAGTTTCTGAGTTTTTCTCTCGCAAATTTGCCACTTTATTAAGTCTCAAAATTGCCACTTTTTAAACTCACAAATTTGCCACTTTATTTGCCACTTTATTTGCAAATTTCTTTCTCTGAATATTTTTCCAAACTAAATTAATCTCTTTGAACTCTCAGCTTAAATATGGAGTATAGTCAGGAGTCAACACTTAAACTGAAATATTGTTTGCCCCCCTCCTAATAAGAACAACAAAGACAGCAGCAACAAAACAAATATTATTTATCCGATCTAATAAAGCAGACTTCTCTGGGCGGAGCTGCAAACCCACCCAGGCAGCATTTTTCCCACCATCCATTGAGTTTATTTCATTTGAGTGACTATTTTCAAATGAAGACTTTGTTTTAAACAAACTCGTGACCAGGGTAAACATTGCAGTCAACCCATCACTTCACTTAATCACCTTGGAGCCACACTATGTAATTTGAAATCAGAAATCCATAATCAGTACGTTTGGAGTCAAGGTGGTTCTGCGTTCTATAACTCAGCCCTCACTTTGTTTAAAAGAGTATCCAGCATGTCCATAAGCTATTTAAAGAGGACATAATTCAGACAGTAAATTTTGTACAAAGCACATCCTCATACACACACACACACGCACAAACACACGCCCACACACGCACAAACACACACACACACACACACATGCACGTTGTTTTTTCATACTCTACAAGTCACTATTTGAACTGACTCTCAGATTTATTGTTCTGTTTTAAGACAAGAACAAACTGATGTTATATAATATCTTACCCAGTGTGTTAATCGCCTATCAAACATCTAATCTGTGCATTTTCTATAGATTGAAGGTAATCCCTTTTATTGATGGATAGAAATTTCTCATTATTGTATTCCACAATGTGTACAGTGTTTGTATCCATATTGTTATACAGTTAGACACTATCCGTCAGCAACCTAAACTTCTTCTTTTCCTTTCGGCTTTTCCCTTCAGGGGTCGCCACAGCGAATCAATTACCTCCATCTAACCCTGTCCTCTGCATCCTCTGCTCTCACACCAACTACCTTCATGTTGTCTTTAACTACATCCATAAACCTCCTCTTTGGTCTTCCTCTAGACCTCCTGCCTGGCATTTGGAAACTCAGCATCCTTCTACCAATATACTCACTATCTCTCCTCTGGACATGTCCAAACCATCTCAGTCTGGCCTCTCTGACTTTATCTCCAAAGCCTCTAACATGTGCTGTCCCTCTGATGTACTCATTCCTGATTCTATCCATCCTGGTCACTCCCAAAGAGAACCTCAGCATCTTCATCTCTGCCAGCTCCAGCTCTGCCTCCTGTCTTCCCTAAGTGGCACTGTCTCCAGACCAAACAACATCGCTGGTCTCACCACAGTTGTATAAACCTTTCCTTTCATTTGAGCTGAAACTCTTCTATCACACATCACACCTGACACTTTCCTCCACCCGTTCCACTCTGCCTGCACACGCCTCTTCACTTCTTTTCCACTCTCTCCATTGTTCTGGACTGTTGACCCTAAATACTTAAACTCCTCCACCTTCTTGGTCTTTTCTCCCTGTAACCTCACTCTTCCACTTGGGTCCGTTCCATTCACACACAGATACTCCGTCTTGCTACGGCTAACCTTCATTCCCTTCCTTTCCAGGGCAAACCTCCTCACCTCGAGCTTCTCCCCCACCTGTTTCCTGCTCTCACTACAGATCACAATGTCATCTGTAAACATCATAGTCCATGGAGATTCCTGTCTAACCTCATCTGTCATCCTGTCCATTACCATAGCAAACAAGAAGGGGCTCAGAGCTGATCCTTGATGTAGTCCCACCTCCACTTTGAACTCCTCCGTCACACCTACAGCACACTTCACCACTGTCTTACAGTCCTCATACATGTCCTGCACCACTTTAACATACTTCTCTGCTACTTCAGACTTCCTCATACAAAACCAGTTCCTCTCTGGGCACCCTGTCGTAAGCTTTCTCCAGATCTACAAAGACACAATGCAGCTCCTTCTGAACTTCTCTGTACTTCTCTAGTAACATCATCAAAGCAAATACTGCATCTGTGGTATCCTTTTTTTTTGGCATGAAATCATACTGCTGCTCACAAATGATCACCTCTGCCCTCAGTCTAGCTTCAACTACTCTTTCCCATAGCTTCATTGGCTCATTTATTCCTCGGTAGTTGCCAAAACTCTGCACGTCTTCTTTGTTCTTAAAAATGTGCACCAGCACACTTCTCCTCCATTCCTCAGGCATCTTCTCACTATCTAAGATCCTGTTGAACAATCCAGTTAGAAATTCTACTGCTTCCTCTCCTAGACATTTCCATACCTCCATCAGGACCCAAGTGCCTTTCCGCACTTCATCCTCGTCAATGCCCTACGCACTTCATTCTTACTAATCTTTGCTACTTCCTGGTCCACAACAGTCACCTTTTCTACTCTTTGTTCTCATTTTCCTCATTCATCAACTCTTCAAAGTACTCTTTCCATCTTCCCATCACACTACTGGCATCTGTCAACACACTTCCATCCTTATCCTTTATTACCCTAACCTGTTGCACATCCTTCCCATCGCTGTCTCTTTGCCTTGCCAACCTGTATAGATTAGTCTCACCCTCCTTACTATCCAACCTAGCATACAAGTCATCGTAAGTCCCTTGTTTGGCCTTTGCCACTTCTACTTTCACCATACGCTGCATTTTCCTGTACTTCTGTCTACTTTCTTCAGTACTCGCAATGTCCCACTTGTTCTTAGCTAACCTCTTTCTCTGGATCCACTTCTGCACCTCCTCATTCCACCACCAAATCTTCTTATCCCCTTTCCTTCCAGATGACACACCAAGGACTGTCCTACATGTCTCCCTGATCACATTTGCTGTAGTTGTCCAGTCATCTGGAAGCACCTCCTGATCATCCAGAGCCTGTCTCAACTTCTTCTTGAAAGTTATACAACAGTCTTCCTTTTTCCGCTTCCACCATTTTGTCCTCTGCTCTGCCTTTGCCGTCTTTGTCTTCCTCACCACCAGTCATCCTACACACTACCATCATATGCTGTCTGGCTACACTCTCACCTACCACTACTTTGCAGTCGCTGATCTCCTTCAGATTACACCATCTACACAAGATGTTGTCTACCTGTGTAATCCTACCGCCACTCTTGTAGGTCACCCTATGTTCCTGCCTCTTCTGGAAAAAAGTATTCATGACTGCCATTTCCATTCGTTTTGCAAAGTCAACCACCATCTGTCCTTCTGCGTTCCTCTCCTAGATACCAAACTTGCCCATCACCTCCTCATCACCTCTGTTTCCTGCACCAACGTGTCCATTGAAGTCTGCACCAATGACAACTCTCTCACTTCTAGGGATGCTCTGCATCATTTCATGAAGGTCCAACCAAAAGTTTTCCTTCTCCTCCAGCTCACATCCTACCATAATAGAATAACTTGAACCCTGCTCCTAAACTTCAAGCTTTACTCCCTTTCCACCTGGTCTCCTGAACACACAACATGTACACTTTCCTCCGCATCACGTTAACCAGCTCTCTACAACAGATTCATGTATTTGATATGACTTTTTAAGCCTCATTAGAAAACTGCACTCCTAGAGGTCAGCCCTATTTTTGGTGAACATATATTCCAAAAGCAGAATGGGAGGCAGAGACGTCTGCTGTCTGGCTCCTCTCCTGTGGAACCATCTTCATGTTTTGGTCAGGAAGGTATATTTTTAACAGATTGAAACACTCCTTATGATTGAACTTGCAATTAGGGCTGGCTCAGGAAGCTTTTCCCCCGAATAATCACAGATCATTTTGAAGATGTACAAGAGTGCTCCTCAACCTCAGTCTTGAATTCAAGAAGGTAAATGGTGTATTATTACTAACGCTGACTTATTTACTGATTATATTCTTAAATTGTTTTTTGTTTTTGCGTTCTTTGTTTGCAGCCTATTTGCTGTGAAATAGTTAGTGGCTATAAGAAAGACACATTTTTGGACTTTTCCAAATGAGGAAGAAACCAACCTGTCCTACGCCTCAAGCATTAGGAGAGGTGTGGCTGTTTTCCGGAAAGAAGAGTGTTTGGTGGTTAAATTAATAGCCAGCATCTGTAAGAATGTATCTGCATGTTTTCCACCTCCTCCCTACTGGAAGAAGTAAAGATTAAATCAGACACTGACTCAAACTTTTGCCACAAATGTATAATTACACAGTAACAGACTGCATGTTTTACATTATGTTACTTGGTTCCATAACAACAATATTATACTACGTGTCTTCATGCTTCTTTTTTTTTTTAAACAGTCATATTTTACTCTGTTTGAGTAACAACATCTACAGTATTTTTTTTTTAAAATATGCAAATGTTCGGTATCTTGTTGTCTTTGACGTCTTTGCAAATGTGTTCACCCTGAGGCGAAAGCCGTGCCCTCGTCTCCATCAGCTGTCTGACCTGCAGGCTATCACCTGGCCATCACTGCTCAGGTATAAATTGTAACCAAAGTCATCACCACCATTTTGACAGACAGGGAGGAAAAAACATTTAACAAAATAATTAATTGATTTCCTCAAATGAAAATAAACATAATTCCATATGATTGATGATTTTAAAACACTTGAAGCTTGTAATTTTGGATTGGTTTACAGCTTCATGTGGTAGTCTTTGTTTACGTGCTGATATCTGTGAAGTAGCTAAAATACCCAGTAGGGATCAATAAAGTTGCCGCTAATGTTTAAGTGTGATTGTAAAACCACAGAAGGCGCCCAGAGGGTCTTCCTCTTGATTTTTTTTTTTACCCTCACATTCACCAGGATGGTGAAAGGACACCCGGATGAGAGAGAAGAATGCAAGAATGACATTTTCTAAGTATTTGTTGTACATGCAGCTGCATAGACAAACACATACCAAGCGAGACAATAGTAGTTCCTGATGAAAGTGTAAACTCTGATTTGAGTTCTTAATTTCAGGGTTGGATTTAAAGATTGTCCCTGACCCCTCCTGTGTTTGATTAGTGCTCTCTGTTTTTGTGTCATTCTTTCTTTAGTTTCATCTGGTTTTCGGCCTACTTATTTCCTCTTGTGTCAAGTCAGTTTTGTTCCTGTCCTTGTATTTTTGCTCAAGATATTTTCTATACTTGCATTTTCATGGATTTGAAAAACATCGTTGAAATAGTTAATTGACAAGGTGTTTTTTCAAATACATATTTTTCTGACTATAGTCGAATCAACCAGATAGGATCCATTCACATTCAAACAGAATGCAGATGACAGCCACCCGAAATGGAAAATCCCTGTTCTGAGGCAACTTCTAACAAGAGATAGCTATTAAGTATTTACTGCAAAATTTAACTACGTTGCTGAATCAGTGGAGGTTGGTGTTTGTGGATCTCACTCGGCTTCATCTATCCCCCTTCCTTCCTTTAGTCCTTCCTATCGTCCACTATCAAGCCAAGCAATAAAAAAAGCTTTCACCAAAGGAAGTACAAACTTATTTGAGTTCAATTCAGTGAGAGTTTTCATTGTTCATTGTTCAACAGAAACTTCCTCATATTTAGTCTGTGTCTGGTGTTAATCTAAACTGCTTGAACTGTCTTTGGTGGAGGGGGTGGGCATACCTGGGGGCCCAAGTTAACCCTTGTAACACACACACCCACGCACACGCACGTTTATTTTACTGCCTCCAAAAAAGGAGCTGTTGAGGCTGCTGAGATTAGGGTGTAGGGAAACGAACAAGCAGCAGAAACAGTTCACCTCACTTTGTCGGAGCAGATAACATGAGGCGAACATACGACTCAATTACTCAAAAATAAAAAAAATAAGTTATTATCCATTGCCAAGGTGGGCAAAGATGATTGACTGCAGTGTAACTGACAAAATATTGATATGACTATTTAATAATCCTGAAAAAATACACACATACGAGTATCTGCTAAATATTTGAAAATGTAATTACATATGGTGAAATCATTGTTTGTAAGGAACATCTGTTCACTTTTGTTTTAAAACTGCTCCAAGTCTAGCATGCAGGTACTTCTATGACCACAGACCTTCTCTTTCCAGCTCACTCCACACATATGGCACAATTCAGAATAGCACATGCTAGATACAAGAGTAAAAAGATATAAAGATTCATACCTCAAAGCAACAGGATTTGCAATAATAGTTGACTGAAATGTATCATCCAAAATAATCAAAACATAATAATGAATAATCTTATAATAATATATAATTAGTTATCTTGAATAAGGCTGTTGTGCAAATGCTTGAGCAGCAGTTTGAAAAGCGAAATTAGCATGGTAACCGTTATTTTAGAAATGGTTTGCAGGTGGTGGGCACATACAATTTACTTCTCATTCTTTCTGGATGTTTCCTGACTAGTTTAGCATTTTTCCAGTGCCTTTACCACTTATGGTGCTTTATATGTGGTGAGAGCATGTACAGCACATAGAAGGTTTGATCTGCCTCCCTGAAATGTGTCGAGTCCACAAGATCGTGTGTAGTGGGGGCATAGGAGTGCAATAATTCTGTGCATGACCGCTAATTGCTTCTTTGTGCAAGAATAAACAGGAGGTACAGCAAGCTGACATACAGCAGGTGATTGCGTTCATATTTGTGCCCAAACGATCAGAAACAGACTCAATGAGGGTGGTGTGAGGTCCATACAGCCACAGTTTTGACTTCTAGATTACACATAAACATAATACTTTGTTACTGTACTTGAGTAGTTTTTTTCCAGTACTTTGTAATTCACAGAGTATTTACTTTAGAATACTTTTTAATTTTATCCGTTACATTTTAAAAACAATATCTCTACTTTTTACTCGATACTAAACAGAGGGTCGTTACTCTTTACTTTTGTTTTACGTGGATGACATCAATTAAAAAAAGAGATTAGACCTAGCGCAAAAGCTGCCGTCATTGTTCCTAGCTCGGCCAATCATATGACGCATTACACACAGTCCCCCAACATCTCAACATATGAGATGACGCAAGAAGACACAATGGGGATTGTCAAGGTTACAAGACTAAAAGTATTTTTACCGGATGTTGACCATTATGGACTCGACTCAGAAGGAGCTAGTGAGTCAGCTGGCTACCCAGTCCGCCCACCCATGGCCTTACCTGCGGGAAATGTTCACATTCGGCTCGAAGAATGATTCATAGCGAATACATTGTGTCTTGTGTAAACCTAAAGTCCAGCCGCCAACAAGAACTCCCCGTTCAATCTGAAACAATTTATCAAGGTAAGGTAAAGTTAAGCTAAATAATCCCTGGTTAATGTCATTAGTTTAGCATTAAATGCTATATTAGCATAATGGAGCAGCTTGGTTCCATTTGTTTGCTGTCAGATTTCATGCAGCACTTGTGCTATTTTTTAACTGCTGTAAATGTCATTCTTTGTTGATTGATGCAGTGGAAACTTAATCATTTCCATTGCATCTTTAAACCAAGAGCACCATCTAAAGAAGTAAAAAAAAAAATGCAAGGGCTTCATGTGGTGAGCTTTTAAATTTAATGGTCTTCAAATTATATGACACAAAGAGGAAACATCCGGTAAAAATACTTTTTCTAGATAGATAGATAGATAGATAGATAGATAGATAGATAGATAGATAGATAGATAGATAGATAGATAGATAGATAGATAGATAGATAGATAGATAGATAGATAGATAGATAGATAGATAGATAGATAGATAGATAGATAGATAGATAGATATAGACACAGTAATCTGATTATTAGTGCGTTTGTGGAATACGAGTATCAAAATTCACCCATAGAATGTTGTTTCTTTCGGAATGCTACGAGGTTTACCTTGCTTTCTTTATACGCATTTCACATTGCTTGGCAGAAAGCCAGCCGCCATTCTACTTCACTACGCACATTTTTGAAAAATAAATCTCATAGTTAGGTTAGTAACAACCAAATAAATAATATAGAGCAAACTTGTCATTATAGTCGGGGTTTATTTCAAGGGCAGCCATTTTGTCACTTGCTGTAAACAAAAAATGACATCACAGTTGTTCAGGACTAAGGTAACGACCAATCACGGCTCATCTGTTTTCAGGTAACAACCAATAATGGTTCACCTGTTTTCTGAAGTTGAGCTGTGACTGGTCATTACCTGAGCAAGTGTGATGAAATATTCAGTCGACAGCAAGTGACAAAATGGCCACCGCGGAGATGGATAAAGGTGGATGGATTTTACTGTTTAACTCATATTCCACAAACGTAACATTAATCAGAATACCATGTCTAGACTAGTGGGGGCACATACAACATATTATTGTAAAGATTTTTTGGGTGTTGACTTCCCCTTTCAATCACATTCTTGTGTTGAGCATTCGCAGTGCAAAATGTTCTTTGAGCAGAGACCAGGTGGTCAACCAATAAACCTGGATAGGTAGGTCCTACGTGAAAAAAAAAGAAGGAAAAAAAAGGGTTGCTTTAAATTTTCAAGTAATGAAGTGTTATGCAGATTGTGTTTATTGTACTTGTGCTCCCAATGGAATGGAGCATTTAGAAATAATGTAACTTAAAGTACTTAGTTTAAAACTATCATTTGGTTTTTCAAGTATCTCTATTAGAAATGGAACCTTTTCGTATATTTTGTATATTATAACTAGCCAAAATAACTATTTTAGATCCAGAAAAAAATATTTTTAAATCAATAGAGGCATGTAAAATGCATGCAACAATACAGTCTTTTTTTTAATTTATTGAACATACCGTTTTTTCAGGAAAAACAACAACACATTTCCCAACTGGCTTATAGTGTAGTGTACATTCCTCAGTAATGGCATGAACTATTATTATTATTATTTATTTTTTAAAAGCCTTACAAATAGGTATCTTCCTCTTTTCGATGCCGTGTTTCAGGTGCTCCCGAGCATGTTTGCAAGCTTTCCGTTTACCTTTCAAGTTCAACAGTGCTGATCGGAAAACAAAACAGAATGTTATAAGATTTATGATGATTTGGTTCTTCAATAACAGTGACCATTGAAAAACTTATCAACTACGGATACAGTATTTCCCTTTCCTCCGGTTGGTCCCCAAGCACCGCAAAAAGCGTTGCCTGAAACAAACAGAAGACCCTGTTCAACATTTTTGGGGGGGCACCATGTGATTATTGTGTTCTTTGATAATCGTAGTTAGTAGTTATTATTGCTCACAAGTTAAATTAACGATGAGTCTGGGTGTGCTGTTGTAGAGCTGGAATTGTGTTTGTGTTTTTGAACGAGTTGGGCACCTAAACAATAACAACACAGCATGTAATTTTCAAATGTACTGTACAAGACAGCAATTTGTGTTATAACAAGCATCATCACAAGTAGTACAGTGCCCAGAATCATTTACTTGTCTTGTCTTTTGTGGACAGAACATTTTGGAAAAACATTCACAGCCTGAAACCTGAATACAATTGATATTCTATTAATTAATATGTTATCATCTCATATTATGAACTTTGAAAACATACCAACATTACCTTAAAATTTGCGCTTTGCCACCTTACTCTTTATGGGTAAGACCTCTGCATCTTTTCCTTCCCCGTTAAACCTGTGCCGAGCTATGTTCTCTGTCACTAGTTGTTTCAACATTTGAATGTGGTGGAAGGTAGTTTACCTCAGCTCTCTTTGGATTCTTAGAAATTAATACTTTGTGGGTGTTTGTTCACCTGACAGTTTTCTTACCAAGGAGTGTACACCAAGCTCTGGACAAGGTATACCATGCCTTCTAAGTTTGAATAAGTGTAGTTCAATAAGTAGTAAATTACTAATTAGCCATCTGGTTTAAAAGACGCTGGTACCACCCATACGCCATGTGGCTCATCAAAACAGCACAAGCAACCTGTACATGAACAGACAACATATGATATTAAATTTAAGTAACAAAGTACAACATTAACATATTTGTTATATTACAGTGTGAAATTAATGCAAATTTAATTGTTGGCTAAGAATGTTTTTACTTGCCTCACCAAATAAATATCCTGCAGCATGACACGTCTCTGCTTGGTTTCCTGATGAAAAGGAGTTGCAGTGCAAGTTACAGATAAACTTTATTAATACATTTCTATACAATTGCACTTAATTTACTTTAAAAACGAAACCTAAAAATATGCTATCTTTAATTTTTTAAAACTGCCTGTTAAAAACTGACTGTAATAAGAGCCATTATTAATGTAAACACGCCTGAACCATTTCAGTGTAGTTCATTAGCTTGCTAGTATATACAACAACATAGCACGCAGTTAGGCTTGCATTACCTCTCATTGCTAATAGGCTGTTAGAATTAGCAACTTAGCTTCAACGTTTAGGATGATTCGTAACAATTTCTTCACTTAAACCACCTCTAAAGACAACATATGCTTAGCGAACCAACTGACAATGGATATTGTGATACACAATGACATTCTGTTTGTTTTATTTAATGCAACTTTTGCCGACCTGAAACACAGAATGCCGACATGTTTGGATTCCCGCTCATAACACGCCTCTCAGCAATTTGAGATTCTTCTTCTTCTACGCCATGTGCATGTGTGTCAGTCTGGTTAGTACAACGTCCCAACACCTAGTGGCGTAGCTGTGAACCAGCGATCAAATAGGAATACCTTACAAAGTAGATATAATTAAAATCAACTAGATGAAATTCAAATTGTATGAGATGTATAATATATATTTACAACATAACCTGAGAAATATTTATAACGTATAAGCCATTCCTTTTTTTTGTATTTTTATTTTTTTATTTTTTTACATAATATACTGTGCAGTATACATACCACACAGCACTATAAAAATTACATAATATTATCCCAGAACAATGTAATATTTGATGCTAGTGATAATTTGGTACCTTTTCTATAAGCATATTCGCTTCAATAAAATAGTTTCAATACAAGATTGCCCACTATAACCTTTACCTCTGAATCAGATTTCCACTAAATGTAAATAATTATATTTCATATGAAACTATTCATACTTCTTTTGATTTGAGAAGTGTTAGATTTATTGTTTATGCGTTTTAGGTTGAAACGAAACTCTGATCAGCTAAAATATGATTTTCTCTGATTGGAAAGTGAGTGCATATAACAAAATATTATGGCATTAACACTAATAACTAATACAGGGAAAATCTAGATAACCACACACATCAGTGTCTGTCAAGTCAAGTCAGTAGCTGTGTCAATACGGTACTATTAAATCGACAAGATAGGAAGGCGTTAAGCCATGTAATATTTCATGTGTAAGTAACAAAACCTTGAAATCGCATCTCAAATTGACCCGGAAGCCAATGCAAGTTGGCTAGTATCAGGGTAATAGGATCGAAGCCTTGGCACATTTTGACCCATCATTAGGGGTTTACAAGCATGCGTACAAGTATGTTGTAATAATCCGTAGTATGGCACCGTGCCACATGGTGGCGCCTCTTTGTTTTGTTATGCCTATGGAACACTTTTTTCGTTTTGCCTTTCAATGTATTTTCTGCCATGGACCTGAGCAGTCGTGTACATAATTGTACGCTTATTCATGACACATGATAGCGGCAATAAAGATCTTTTTTTGTCTTATAAAAAATGAGTTACATGTGGACATTAAGCCCATTCAAGTCTGGGATTTCCTGCTAAAGCAGTTGCCCCCGCGAACTGACCTGACTGGATAAGCGGTAGATAATAGATGGATGGATGGACCTGCAGTGATGTGAGAGCACTTTACTTCCTGCCTCAGCAAGACAGGAACCATAATCACAGAATGTGCTTCCCTGGACACAGGATGAGCATTTAAAAAAAAATGCTAATCCAACAGGATGAAATGAAGCTTCATCATGGGAGAACAAAACACCCAAAACTGGAAACAGCCCTCCGAGTACATGGTCAAGGGTCATCGGGAGGAAACGGCATACCATGGCAAATCCAGGCTTCCTGCAGGGTCTAAAAAAAAAGTCTTAAAAAGTCCAAAATTCAGAAACTTAAATTTTAGGCCTTAAATATCTTAGAAAAACACATACTGTCATTCCAGGTCTAAAATTGTATTCACCCAAGTCTTAAAATTTACATCCGCTCCGTCCATTCTGAGAAAAGAAACATGCTGTCTGCACTTTTTGACAGGCGAAAATGTCATATGTGGACAGCTGCATGCACTGTTGTGTCACAACTCGTCAGAATAAAACTGTTCACACAGCTGGAATACTTTTAGTTTGTAGGTGCCGCAGGAAATGTTAATTTAATCTTTATGTTGTGTGAGAAGAGAACGAGCGTTGAAACTTAGAGTAGAAATACTGTTTTGTGCATGTTTTACATGTTTGACATGCAATAAAGACAAAAAGTATTGCTGTCAAATAATTTTTACTTGAAATACATCTTTTCATAAAACCCTCGATTCCTTTTTTTTTTTCAAAACAGGATTTTCGGTTAAACTTGCCTTTCTTCTACTGGTGATTACTCAAGAATGACAAACGCTAGAGACAAAAAAAAAATTCTGATGAAAGATGAGGGTTTAAGCTTTCTTTCGGTAGGATAGAACACAATATTCTGTAGGCTGTCAAAAATTAGTTAAAATCCTGTAAAATGGTTGGCACTAAGGGGGATGGCAGCGCTGCAAATGGCTGGCATTCAATGGGTTAATAACACGATTAATGTGAAATACACATCTAACATAAACCAATTGTAACTTATGCATTTAGTATGTCGGCTTTTTTTTTTTTTTTTGCCAATGATATTTCCCTTGTCTTGTTGATAGCAGCATTATTGCCTTTTTTTGTGATTTATGTCTTGAATTCCTCACACAGCTCCATCAATTACTTTTGTTCTGTTTGTGAGAAGAATACTGCTCTTGTTGTCTTTCGTCATTATTGATCGCAATTTCGCCTATATACTCACCAGGGCTTCTTATCTACCCTAGGAGCGTGCACAAAGCCAGGCTAAGCAAGCCAGCCTTACGTTAGCCTTGATAAGACACGGCTGAATTGGGTGGAAAGCAAAGCATGGCTCAAAAGACCCCTATGATGAATTAAAATTTTGGATCGTTGTTTCCCTTGCTGGTCACCGGGGCCCACCTCTGGAGCCAGGCCTGGAGGTGGGGCTCGAAGGCGAGCGTCTGGTGGCCGGGCCTATACCCGTGAGGCCCAGCCAAGCCTGAAAAGGCAACGTGGGTCCCACTTCCCATGGGCTTACCACCTGTGGGAGGGGCCAAAGGGCGCAGGTGCGCAGTGAACTGGGCGGCAGCCAAAGGCGGGGACCGGCTACTGAAGCTAGCTCTGGGGACATGGAATGTCACCTCTCTGGCAGGGAAGGAGCCTGATCTGGTGTGTGAGGCATACTTATTGCCCCCCCGGGTAGGCGCCTGTCTGTTGGGGTTTACCCCAGAGGGTAGTCTTCCTCCGCCTTCGGGTGGGGGGACGGTTCCTGAATGTTGTTTGTGCTTATGCACCGAACAGCAGCTCAGAGTACCCACCCTTTCTGGAGTACTTGGAGGGTGTGAGACCTGGACGGGCGTGACCCTAAGCTGCAGTTCGATGATCGACTTTGTAGTTGTGTAATCGGATTTTCGGCCGCATGTATTGGACACTCGGGTGAAGAGAGGGGCGGAACTGTCAACTGATCACCACCTGGTGGTGTGTTGGCTCCGAAGGCAGGGTAAGATGCTGGTATGACGTGGCACACCCAAACGTATTGTGAGGGTCTGCTGGGAACGTCTGGCAGAATCCGATCAGAAAGAGTTTCAACACCCACCTCCGGCAGAACTTCTTCCTTGTCCCGGGGGAGGCGGGGGACATGAAGTCCGAGTGGACCATGTTCTGTGCCTCCATTGTTGAGGCGGCTGATCAGAGCTGTGACCATAAGGTGGTTGGTGCCTGTCGTGGTGGCAATCCTCGAACGTAAGGGATGCGTCAAGCTGAAGAAGGAGTCCTGTCCGTCCTTTTTGGCCTGTGGGACTCCGGAGGCAGCTGACAGGTACCGGCTGGCCAAGCGGAATGTAGCTTCGGCGGTCGCTGAGGCAAAAACTCGGATATTGGAGGAGTTTGGTGATGCCATGGAAAACAACTTCCGGACGGCTTCGAAAAAATTCTGGTCCATCATGCGGCGTCTCAGGAGAGGAAAGCAGTGCACCATTAACACTGTGTATAGTGGAGATGGGGTGCTGCTGACCTCGACTCGGGACGTCGTGAATACTTCCAAGACCTCCTAAATTCCACCGACGTGCCTTCCTATGAGGAAGCAGGGTCTGGGGACTCTGAGGTAGGCTCCCCTATCTCTGGGGTCGAAGTCACTGAGGTGGTTGGAAAGCTCCTCGGTGTCAAGGCCCCAGGGATGGATGAGATCCGCCCAGAGTTCTTAAAAGCTCTGGATGTTGTGGGGCTGTCGTGGTTGACACGCCTCTACAACATCGCGTGGATTTTGGGGACAGTGCCTCTGGATTGGCAGACCGGGGTGGTGGTCCCCCTTTTTAAGAAGGGGGGCCGAAGGGTGTGTTCCAACTATAGAGGGATCACACTCCTCAGCCTCCCTGGTAAGCTCTATTCAGGGGTGCTGGAGAGGAGGGTCCGTCGGGAAATTGAATCTCG
The DNA here is from genome assembly GCF_054856555.1 of Leptonotus elevatus. Taxonomy (NCBI): domain Eukaryota; kingdom Metazoa; phylum Chordata; class Actinopteri; order Syngnathiformes; family Syngnathidae; genus Leptonotus; species Leptonotus elevatus. The sequence continues at coordinate 28,983,088 of NC_141241.1, read as the reverse complement.
GATTTAGGAGGAGCAGTGTGGTTTTCGTCCCAGCCGTGGAACAGTGGACCAGCTCTACACCCTCAGCAGGATCCTCGAGGGTGCATGGGAGTTCGCCCAACCAGTCCACATGTGCTTTGTGGACTTGGAGAAGGCGCTTGACCGTGTCCCTCGGAGGGTGCCCTCTCCGGGTCGGGGATGAGATCCTGCCCCAAGTGGAGAAGTTCAAGTATCTTGGGGTCTTGTTCACGAGTGAGGGTAGGTTGGAGCGGGAGATCGACAGGCGCATCGGTGCAGCGTCTGCAGTGATGCGGACTCTGTATCGGTCCGTTGTGGTATAGAAGGAGCTGAGCCGAAAGGCAAAGCTCTCGATTTACCGGTCGATCTACGTTCCTACCCTCACCTATGGTCACAATATCCCGGATACAAGCGTCCGAAATAAGTTTCCTCCGCAGGGTAGCCGGGCTCTTCCTTAGAGCCGCTACTCCTCCGCGTTGAGAGGAACCAGTTGAGGTGGCTCGGGCATCTGGTTCGGATGCCTCCTGGACGCCTTCCTGGAGAGGTGTTCCGGGCATGTCCCACCGGCGGAAGGCCCCGGGAACGACCCAGGACACGCTGGAGAGACTATGTCTCTCGGCTGGCCTGGGAACGCCTTGGGATCCCGTCGGAGGATCTGGCTGAAGTGGCTGGGGAGAGGAAAGTCTGGGCTTCCCTGCTAAAGCTGCTGCCCCCGCGACCCCGGATATGCGGTAGATGATGGATGGATGGATGTTTGTACTTCACCTCAGTCTCCTCATTCTGTATGCTTGCATTGGGGTTCTCATCCACATCCCAACCTGACACTAACCTAGCAAAGGTTTGAATCTGTTAGAGGTGTACATTTGTGGCATAATTATGATAATGATTAGAAAATGTGTGGTTAAGTTAACATTTTAAAAGTACGTTTAAACGTAATATACTGTATAACTATAATTCTGTTGAACCACAATTCAAGAGGCAATGTATAATTTCCAATGGTTAATTTTCATTGCATTTTTGTTACTTATGTCAGATTTAAGTTATTTCTGTGATACTGTGGGTTTTCTTTTCATTAAGAGGGGGTACCCAACATTTGATTGATTTTGTTAGGCTACTGTTATGGCCTTGCTTGGTTTGGTGTTGTGATCAGGTTCAACTAACCTAATCTAGAAGCAGGTTGACTATGCACCTCTGACAAAAACTGTGGCCTCACCCAGGTCTCAAACTGGTCTAGAACTGTCACTGATACCTATACTGTCAAACTAGTTAGACTTAACTACAAGGCTCAGTGCAGGGTGCTACATTTTGAGCCAAAGAGTGTACCAATGGGGTACCGCACGAATGCTATTTTTAGACCGCAAGGCCACGTGACTTCAGCAGCTTGAACCGGAAGGAGGTCAAAAAGTAGCTGTCTCGTTGACAAGCCATGCTAGTAATGCTTGTTTTGTTCTCGTTTATCTCCGGGGAAAAAAACATGCAGAGTAAACATAGCAGTTATGGAACTTGCAGAAAACACTACAATTGTCCACATTTGAAGGACGTATTTTTTATTCGTTTCCCGAAACCAAAAACTCAAAGAGATCAATGTAAACGATGGGTGTACTTGTGCGGACGTCCAAAAGAGCTATTTAACGGCAGCGAAGTGAGCCTTTCGCTTTCATATATAATAAACATTTTGTTGGGGGCAATGCATGCATGCTCCTACAGTTGACAATCCTGCTCTTGCCGGCTACCGCCGTCCTGAAGAGGTAAGCGATTGTCTTTATATTATTTATATTTTTGGACATTTGGCACTACCCCTGCAACTGGCACTACACTGACTGCCGGACGACAATAATGAATGATGAGGAAATGCTAAAATGGCATTGCCACATTTGTTCGACCTTGCTTACCGCCTGATTTTATTATTTATTTATTTTTTTGCCTTCACTGTTAAGTCGCCTGATTTCATTTTATCATTTTTTTGCCTTTTGTGAAGCTGTGACACGTATGAAAATTTATCTGTAGGGCTTTTTCTGAATTAAGGGAACGGGTTTATAAGCGGGAAGGATATAATTGAAAGAATTGAGGTATAGTGAGTGCTGTTTGTTGTGCACAAGAATTTCAGAGTAGAATTGTGATCGCTATACACACAAAAAAAGCAATAAACATTAACCCCCCAACAACTGTCAAAGAGACAAGACAACCAGATATGACAGGGCATATGGTGCTAAAGGATAGCTTCTTGAAACAGGAGAATGTCAGTGTCAATTGCATAAGACGATATTTTGAGGGGGAGAGAGAAAAAACTTTACCTCTGGATAAGATTGTCTTTTTTCCCAGCTTTTTCAGCCCTCTACACTCAAGCCATCTCTTCAAATAAACATTAGTTTGTTCTTCGACGTCTATACCAGTGAATTTGGCACAAGGGATATCGCTCGTAACCTCTCTGTTCCATGTACAAGAGAAACTGTTTCAATGCTGAAAGAAACTAGGCCACAGAATAATCAGAAGCTTATCTCTTCCAAGTAGGCTGTGTTTTGGCTTTCTTTTAAATGTGGTAAAAGAGGCAAATTGTTTTATATTATTGTCCAGGTCATTCCACATTTGTGGACATATACTAAAGCGAGTACATGTTAGTTTCCTGTATTTCCCTTCAATCTATTTCTAGTATTAAGTGGATGAGATGAAGAGTATAGTGGGAGAAGTTCACACCAACGGCCATTTAGTTTGTGAACCACATGTAGCCTATGTATAATTTTATACTGAATCAAACAGTGACAAGCATTTACAGAAAGTGCACCGATGATTCGTAAAGCCTCTTGCCAGTCATCTTCAGATAGGTTAGTCCCAATTTTTTTTTCTACTTTTCCTTTATTTTGGCAGTGGAGGGAGGGAAATTCTCATTTGATAAGCTGTAAAAAAAAAAAAATAAATTACAATTTAAAATTTTAATTTTAATTTTGTTTTCAAAGCCAGGGTTCTCATACAAGCATCCATCCAAAACATCAGACTTGACTTTCTCAAATTGTGGTAAATGAGAGCGGACATAATTTCGTAATTGAAGATATCTAAAGAAATGACTATTTTGCAGCCCAAATTTCTCCTGCAATTGATGAGAAGACATAAAAGTCTCCCCTGAATACAGGTCTTTCAGTCGACTTATTCCCAATTTTCTCCATAAATTGAAAGCACCATCAACACAAGATGGAACAAAAGAGGGATTAGATGAAATACAGAGTGTCAATGTTTTCATCTTAAAGTGTTTCATTATTTGTTTCCAAATACGTGTAGTGCTGTGGATCACAGGGCTAGGCATTATAATGTGCGGCTGTCAGGGGGGTGGGTGAGAGCAACATTGCACCTATAGAATAGGGGAGACATTGCTCCCGCTCCTTCTGTAAACCAGTAGGAAGCAACGCTGTTTCATCCAGCAGCAGCGCTATCGTACTAAAATTTGATGCCCAGTAATAGTACATAAAGTTTGGCAATGCCAGGCCTCCAATTGATGTGTGCTTACAGAGATGCTCTTTTTTTTATTCTGTGCAACTTGTAATTCCATATAAATGGCATAATAATGGCATCCAGTTTGTAAAAAAAAAAAAAGATTTGGGTAAGAAAACAGGTATGTTTTGGACTATGTACAAAAATTGTGGTAGAAAAAACATACTTAATGAGTTGGCCCTCCCCACCAATGAGAGTAGAAGTCTTCTCCAAAATTGGATGTTGTTTCTAAGTTTATCTAGAAGAGGAAGGAAGTTTGAATTCACCAGGGAACTGTATTTCTTTGTCACATCAATGCCCAGGTATGTAATCTTATCTAAAGTCACTTTAAACGGAAGAGATCCAAGCCACTCCTGATCTTTCCATTATCGGAAACAATTCACTTTAACTCCAATTTATCCTGTATCCCGCAAAGGTTCCAAATCTATCGATGATGTTTGGGGCCGTGAAACGTACAACAAAATTTCATCAGCGTAAAGAGATATAATATTACTAGTATAGCCTGTGTTGTACCCATATATATCTGGGTGTGTGCGGATTGTTTCTGCCAGAGGCTCCAGAGCAAGAGCAAACAGTAGTGGACTGAGAACACATCCTTGTCTAGTCCCTTTGCAAAGCTTAAACTGAGTAGACAATGTGTGGTTTGTAAGAATTATGGCAGTAGGATTTTTATACAGTAGTCTTATCCATGGAATAAAATCTTGACCCAATTTAAATTTTAGTAAGACGGCAAAAAGGTATGGCCAATCCACTTGATCAAAAGCCTTTTTGGCATCTAAACTGAGTATTACCAAGTCGTTCTGTATCTTGGGAGAATAAATAACATTACACAAAAGCAGAAAATTGGTAGCGGAGTGTCTGCCCTGCACAAAGCCAGTCTGGTCAGAGTGCACAGGTTTACTCATCACTAAACTCAGGCGACTCACCAATATTTTTGCCCAAATTTTTGCCAACATTTTCTGGTTTGAGTTTAATAAGGAGATAGGTCTGTAAGAAGCCACTTCCTCCAAATCTTTGCCCTTTTTAGGAAGTACGGAGATAACTGCTTCGTTAAGTGTTGGTGGCAGAGACTTCTCGCTGTATGCGTAATTATATAATTTAAGCAAGTATGGAACAAGTTTATTTTTCAGATATATAAAAATAATTTCCCTGCCCATCTTCGCCCAGGCTTTTCCCATTTTTCAGCAAGCCAATAGATTTAGCAATTTCCTCTTTTGTTATCTTGGCATTAAGGGTCTCATGATCCACCTCATCCATCACAGGCAGATTACAGCTGTCTAGAAAATTCTGCATGTCATCAGAAACTGTTTGAAAATTAGAAGTATAAAGAGATTCATAAAATTGCCAGAACTTGTCATTTGTGTCTTTGAGTAAGGTAAAGAGATTCCCACTTGCAGATCTAATCTTACGAATAGTTTTATCATTTTCACACTTCTTCCACTGTCTCGCTAATAATTTGTGTGACTTGTCCCCAAATTCAAGGTGCTTTTGTCTCACATATGTAAATGCTATACTAATATTGCTGGAGAGTATCTCATTAAGTTTATACTTCAATGCACATATAGTATGATACTTGTCTTTATTAGGTAACCTTGCATTGTCAGCATCAAAGTCCCGTATCTGCTTTTCTAGTTGTATTTGCTTTGCCTTCTTCAATTTGTTCTGTGAAGCCTGAAATTATATCATACATCCTCTAATGTAGGCTTTATATGATTCGCACAATACAGTCGGCGACGTCTCAGTGGTGTCATTTAAATCAAAGAATAACTCAGTCTGGGCGTTTACATATTGTTGCGGGGGAAGAGTGTAAAAAAAATCTGCAGATTGGCATTGAAAACGACATCATATTACAAAAAAAATGCTTAAAGAAAATAGTTTTTTTTTAATGTCTGTATTTTATTTTTCAATACAACCTTTTACAATGCCAATGTTATGTTGCTGGGCTCTCAGTGTGTTTTCTCCTATGTCTCACAGTGCCTGGTTAACAAGAATATGGCTGAAAGAGGATGTTGTGGTGACGCAAGCAAAAAAAACCCAAAAAAACGCTGCAAGCGTCTGTTTGAACTAAACACCAAACACGGGAGTGAGTGTCCGCCTTGCTGCTCGCTGGCGTTTAAGTACTGGCAGCTTCATGGTGCACACTGGAGAAGGAGAGGGTTGCTTGGTAAACTATGTCAAAAAAGAGAGTGCTGCCGAGTACCGCGCTACAGGCACCAACACCAACAGTTGGGTAGCACCACTGCCATTCCGGTCTCCACGCCCACGGCTCCCAGACAACCGAGAGCAGGCTCTGAGTCGCCTTGCTTCTCTTCAACGCACACTAGCAAGAAAACCTGAAATGAAAAGTAATTTCCTGGACTTCATGCAAAAAATCTTTGATCGCAACCAAGCAGAATTGGCTCCCGCTTTGGCAGGGGGAGGTGAAAGATGGTATCTACCCATCTTTAGTGTATACCATCCGCGTAAGCCAACCCAAATTAGGGTCGTCTTTGATTCCAGTGCTCAACACCATGGCGCCTCATTGAACGATGTGCTTCTCACCGGTCCAGATTTGAACAATAATTTGCTCGGAGTCTTGCTGCCATTCCGAAGAGAGCAAGTGGATGTTTCACAGTTTCATCGTAAGGGAAGACCATCGAGACTTCATTCGATTCTTCTGGTTTAAAGACAACAATTTCAGCAAAGAAATTGTCGAGTACAGAATAGAAGTCCATGTATTCGGCAACAGCCCGTCACCGGAGGTAGCCATCTATGGTCTTCGTCATGCAGCACAACAGGGAGCAAGTGAATACGGCATGGACGCTAAACACTTTGTTGAACGAGACTTTTATGTCGACGATGGCCTTAAGTCCCTTCCATCAGCTGCTAAGGCCATCAGCCTGCTTAAGAGAACACAAGAGATGCTGGCCATTTCCAACTTCATCTCCATAAGATAGTGTTAGAGTAGGCAATATTAAGTATTGTACTCTTTGCGTGTTCAATTAACTGAATGGTGAGATCCTGGTGAAGAAGTCCCTTTGCAAAGGTAAATAATTATCAGAAGCTTCTGATGACAAAAGGCTGACGACACTGAAGCCGTGTTCTATCAGGTTGTGTGACCGGCTCTCCGTCACATCCTTATTTATTAAAAAGTGGGCGAATACGAAATGTCTCCACCCATCAGCCCACAGTACATTTGGTTACAACTCAGTGAATACAAGAGAATCTGTTCCCATGGGTATAAATCAGATTAGAGAAAAACAATAATAATAAGCCTGTGACTCCCTTCTTCCGACCGGCAGAGACCGGCCCTCCCATTAAAGATAGCAAATGTACAAACCCGTTGCCCTTTCTCTCATGAAAATAACACAGATAAGAATACAATTCTATTCATTGAGCCATACTGCTATAACTAAATCCAAAACGGCTAAAATATAAATTAAAACTAAAAAAAAACAATGTTAATAACTCATCATTCCCTCATTTGAGCTCTTGAGAGCTCAACACATTAAAACATTTTTTTTTTCTTAAAACATCCCTTTAACAGAAAAGGAGGTAGTTTAGCAATCATATGACATTAAAAAAACAATTTGATACATTTAAAAGATTTTTAGTGGAATAAGCATAGCATATGTGAGGCTTAACATAAAATATTGTTCATTAAAAAGTGTCGCAATGTATCGGCAGACGAATATGTGTTCTTTGAAGCCATCTCGTGATGAAGTTCTTTGTTGAATGAAAAAAGTGACGCAATAGTTTTTCTCTTCTTTAAGAATCTGGGGTAGACTACCCAAATTCTTCGATTTGTCACCGGGATTATTCTGCCCGAAAATGTGACTCTTCGTGGAATGATTGCCCAAGAAAAGGCACTTGACTTGATCCGTTGAATGATGTCAAAACGATGTCGAATGATGTCGAAACGGCCGCTCCAGAACGAACACTGGGTCAGCTGACGTGGCTCCCAGGTCGGAGGTGATAAGATTGATGATCATCAGTTGATGAGATAGCCGGCAGCCTTGTAGACCAGTTGTGGAATTTCGTCTCTCCTTTCAACCTGAGAGCTCTCCTTTCAACCTGAGAGCGGAATATGTTTTTAGTCTTCTCATAAACCCACATAAATTTTATTTGGAGGAAAAACCCTGATAGTTTTGTTAGTTGGGATTAGTAAATGTTATTTGGTTAAGATCCGTAGGTCCTGTGCTGTTGGAACAGGAAAATATCTATTTTTGTGACATTAAAATAGAGCCCAGCCTTTGATTGAGTTGAATGACATTCGCTCATTCATTAATATAAGACAGAGCTTGTAAATATTTATTTTTGAAATAGGTTTTGTTCCACGACTAAATTTGTTCTAAATTTGCATAACTTTGCCTTTCATATCATATATTCTCTTCCCAGAATCCCATGACCGGCCGAATCATGGCATGCTGGAAAAAACTCACATATATTTATATTATCTATACTCTTTTGCAAACACTGGGCTCCAAACATTACATTTTTCAAATGTGATTCTGAGATAAAAGATATAATATAATATAATTACCTTTATCCGAATATGCATTATTGTCCTCTTTCCCGCTGCAAGCTTACCTTTCTTCCGCTCTTGTTTTGTTCCCTGTAGATTTCTTCAAACTCAAACTGTGAATTATCCCATTCAAACTCATCCTGTCAATTGGAGTGTAGGCCGATACCCCACAACCTTTTAATTTTGTTTTTAAGTTTGTTTTTAATTTTCTAACCCACAACCTTTTAATTTTGTATTTAATTTTCTAATTCGTCTACATTGGTTAATTTCTTAAACATAAACTCCCTCATTTGACAAAGATCCACTGATTTTTTTCAAACACGTCAAGATAAAGGAGGATAAAAATAGAGACCTCATAACTCAAAAGACGTCGTAAATAACACAACCCTCTAAATCAGGCTATGAGGTAAACAAAAGAGCTACAAAACACAACAAAAATGAGCACAAGCAGATACAATTTAAGACACTAATATATGATGACTTTGGGGCCATAAAAAATAGAGGTAACCATATTACTCTAATTCTCCTAGAGTCAAGCAAACTAAAAATTATTTAAACTGCTAATCAACCTCACCTCTTTTACAGATTAGTGGGGCTCATAAAAAACACAGCACACAAAATATTTCTGGGATTCATAAATCACAGTGCTGTTAAAAAAAAAATCAAACTTAGCCATCAAACTCTTAGTTAGTCTTTTACTTGTTACTACTCATTTTATTCTATTATTTATTTTATACTGTAGCTGCAGCTGGACGAAGTTCAAAAAAGTTCCTCACGGGGAAAATAAAAGTATATCGTATCATATCATATTAATAAAATTCCCATTGTACCAATTCAGAAACTGATTCTCCCAAAAATATAGGCAACAATTTAGTAGGCTATAGATTGAAATAAATTTTCTCAATCCCTCATTTCAAATTTACATATGTCGTTTTCAATTTCCTGAAATATCTTGCTATAGATCACAGTTCCCCACCCAACACATTAAAAATGCCCTGCATACTCCGTGCAGCATTTTACTGATCAAAGGTTCGCATCCCAGTCAGACCACCAGCTTTCAAAAGTCAATGTTCAGGGCGGGGCTGTGTCAGACAAAGTTCGATGAGAGGAGACATCTCTGTAATGAGGCTTGTACACAGTCACTGGGCATTGTGGAAGGTGAACATCATGTTTTTTTTAGGCACAGGAGGAGAAGACTGTTGCTCTGGGCTTTTGACCTTTGATCTCTGCCACATCCATTCAGACGCTGTCTGCAATGTGGATCCGATGACACATTTTCTTTCTGAGAGCTCACCTGACCAAAAAATGCACACTCGTTGATACAATGCATTAAAAATGCCAGATTGAGGATATGGGATCATAGCAAGACAGTTCACTTCCTGCTTTCTCAAAAATGTTTCGTAAAAAAACACAGCCTCTTTTTTTTTTTTTTCAATACCCCTTCCAAATAGCTACTAGCAATACTTGCAAATACAACGTATCAGCAGCTGGGGCGCATCCCGTTCGCAGTTTGTAATCAGTGAAGGCCATCAAACCCTCATCTGCCTTGGAACTCAAACATCAGTTTCTGAAATGACACACTCAGAGAAAAAACAAATATTAAAAATCATTATCATTATGTCAATTTCAAAAACATTTATAACTTCTTATTCAACTATCTTACTTCTAGCCACAGCTGTACAGATGTAGGCACAATTATGTCAACTCAACACAGCTCAAACAAAATGCCATTATTTTATCATTATTATTTATTCATTTGTCCCGAAAAGGGAAAGTTAACAAATTAACCATCTTCATCAATCATTAAAGTGTAAAGACTATTGGCTCAGTCACTAAAAAAAAAAAATAAAATAAAATAAAATAAAACACTAATTTAATATTCTTCTACAAAAACTCAACAATATCTTTCAAATACTATTACTTATTTTATATTGTTTATCATTCCTCTCTTACCATTTTGACAAAGAAAAAGTCCCATTACGAGGACACATTATGCTCTAACGCACAGCCCCCTCCTTTTCTTCTAACCTAGAAAGGGGGGGGGGGGGGAATCTTAACATTATACATCGCAAAACCTATTTTATCACATTCCCATTAATAAAACAAACGCCACTATCACAACAGTCTCATCTCACACAAAACAACACCAATACTAAAAAATTACTAAATACTAAAAATATTGAAGAAAAACAAACAAAATCACCGTATGCACATTTCTCACACACAATAACAATAATAGCCCCCACCTTTTAGAAGCTAGGTCACACACTCAAATGCATACGCACACACTCTTTAGTCATTATAAAATAATAAACGGTTTTATTCTATCAATTCGTTGTCTACAAATCTTATGGCATTTAAACCGCAGTTTTGTACGGTGATTTCAATAAACGGGTTAACTTCGAACAAACCACCCGTAAACTGCTCCACAAATGCTGGAGTCATTTTAACATCAAATTCAGCCACTACATCATTACCAACAACAAAAAAAAAAAATACAAAAGTCTGACATACCATTTTGTCCAGCGAAAGCTTTTCATACAGTCGATCCATAGTTTGTTTGTTCATTTTATATCGACGTTTTTATTTTTCCGCTGAACCGGAAGCGCATTCAGGACAAACCATTCTGTATCCGGGTCGAAATCGCCTCCATTTTATCTGTAGGCTATTTTTTACTTTCGGTTTCTATTCTACGCAAGTAGTATTAATATTTATCAATACAGTGACGTCTCACTTTTAATATAATAGTTCAATAGGTTAACACATATGGCCACACAACAGACACACATAAGAATCACGTGACCTCTCGTTTATACACAGCGGTTACCCAATCCCGCTGAGCTAAACTGTTCTCCATATATTGCAAAATTTTTGCAAGGCGCTCATTTTTAATAAAATTGTCACGCGCTATCGAATTCAACCGTGGAGCAAAAGGAATTCAAACGGGAATCCTGACCTCAAAACTACAATCGTAGAAGCGGCAAAAAAATAAAAGTCACGTAATCTCTCGATTGCAAATACAGTAATACAAATCCAATTATTACTGTAATCAACCTGGACCCCTCAATACTGTTCAATTTCAAACAGGCGCTTTTTCAAAAAAAAATATATATATTACGTGTACGAGGACGTTTTCACCAAGAGCCATGAACAATTATAATAGTAGTCCTCCAATCGGCCAAATCTGCCAAAAAAGACAGAAGCGCAATACCATAATCAATATATATTATGGTCTAAGGATTCTTCGTAGCGCGACGAGATTCGCTACTTCATCCCGTTTAAAAAAAAAATAAAAAATTCATCTCTACAGGCTGCATTTTCGTCACTTCTAAATGCACCACCCCACGACGTGTTTAGTTCAATATCGTCGGAATTATCCCAACTCTCTAACGACATCAAACTATAACTTGTTCACACAGATCTCATTTAAAATTTAGACAATTTGGAAGACGAAAAACCAGTTGCAGCGGACCCAAACAGACAGAACCTCCCTACGTGGATAAAAGTCTCCACTTACCGTACTTTATTTATTTAGGCCTAGAAGTTCCGCCCGTTCGTGAACGCCGCATCTTGCTCCACGTCAAAATACCACCATCCGTTAGAATACAGCGGAGGAGACCATTCGTTATAATTCAGCGTCGGGGACACCATTTGTTAGAGTAGGCAATATTAAGTATTGTACTCTTTGCGTGTTCAATTAACTGAATGGTGAGATCCTGGTGAAGAAGTCCCTTTGCAAAGGTAAATAATTATCAGAAGCTTCTGATAATTATTTACCTTTGCAAAGGGACAATAGCATCAAACAATCCTGAAGTCTTGGAAGCCTTTCCTCTAGATGACCATGCAAAAAGTCTCCAGAATTTAGACTTTGATGACAGCTCAGACCACATCCAACGTAGTCTAGGGCTCAACTGGGATCTCAAACACGACCTCTTCACATTCAGAGTGGGAACTGCAGAGAAACCATTCACACGTAGAGGCATTCGAGCTACTGTAAACAGTCTTTTGGACCCCCTTGGACTTGCTGCGCCAGTCATCATTCAAGGGAAATTCCTACTGCGAGAACTTACCAGTGGCGAGGTCCTCGACTGGGATAATCCTTTTCCTGACGATAAGAAGTCTGAATGGAAAGTATGGGAAAACTCCTTACAAAGTTTGAGCAACTTCAAGATTCCAAGAGCTTACACTCCTAGTACTCTTACCACCGCCTACAGGAAGAAACTCTACATCTTTTCGGATGCCTCGATTAAAGCCATAGCAGCTGTAGCCTACCGAAAGGTGTTCAACAACACTGAAAAGTGTCACATTGGCTTTGTCCTAGGAAAAGCTAAATTAGCTCCTGCAGCCGCCCACACAGTCCCGAGATTGGAGCTGGGAGCAGCTGTATTGGCAGTGGAAATGGCGGAGTTGGTGGAGAGAGAGTTGGATGTCAGCATAGATGCAATGCAGTTTTACACTGACAGCAAAGTTGTTTTGGGATACATATACAACCAGACCAGACGGTTTTATGTGTACGTCGCCAACAGAGCACAGCGAATCAGAAGGTCCACCAAACCCGAGCAGTGGCACTATGTCTGCACCACCAAAACTCCGGCAGATGTTGCCACTCGATCTGTAACTGCTGCTGAGCTTGCTGACACAACATGGTGGCGATCATTAATGTCAGGCCGCTTGTACCAATCTCTTCAGACCCGGACTCACTTTTTCTTCTGACCCCTGCTTCACTCCTGACACAGAATGTGTGTACTTACCCTCCTCCTCCAAGAAACCTTCGACAGCAAAGACCTCCATCGCCAGCAATGGAGGTGCAACAACTGGCCAACACCTTTTGGAATAGATGTAGACGCAAATACCTGCCAACACTTCAGAGCCGTAGCAAGTGGAAGGACGTACGTCCTAATTTGAATGAAGGCAACTTGGTCCTGCTACAAGTTACAAGGTTACAAGATCTGGGTCAGCAAAGACTTTCTTGAGGCCAGTCTCCGAGACGATTCTTCTGAACAGTGCGGATGACATTGAACAAAGTTAACTATTTCTGTTGTTTAGATGTGTTTTGGTTCTTCAGATAGTGGTATTTAAGAATACCAGACGGGGAGTGTCATGACCTGTTGGAGCTGCCTTGTTTTTGGTGTTTTGTCTCCCTCTACAGGTGTTCTTGTGTAATCTTTTTTTTTGTTGACGTTGACGTTTTGTTGTGTTCCGGTAGATGATCACAGGACATCTCCAGTTAATAGTGGGCAGTGCGCAAACCACACGCTAGTTTATGCTACTATTCTACATCTACAGTTTTCACGACTTCCGAAGTTGCTTGTGCCAGAGAAAAGCATCGCTGTAAGTTCCTTTTTTACTTTAATGCTGCTTTTCATTTCATGAGGGCATTTGATTGTTTATTTGCATTTCTAACGCCAGTGATGTTGCAGTTAAGTGTAGATTGCATTCCAAATTATTTTCATATTATGCACAGCTACTTGTGTGGTCATTTATGTATGCATGTAGATTTTAGTGACATATTATTGGACTGTATGTTTCAGTTTTACAGTAGAAGAAGAAGAAATGGAAGACAACAGTAAAAAGGCAACTTTACTCCAGCCTCTTCATTTATTTTGAAAACTGTCCCCTATTTGTCAATTTGTGTTGGACATACACACTGAGGACAGAATAGATCTGTACACAACGGCGTGTGTGACTGCAGCTTGGCTGGTGCGAAGAAATATATAGCCTACAAATGCGTCAGCCACACCGCACAGCACGGAACGCACAGCACGCATCCGTGCCCGCCCGTGCGAAGTACTGTACATTGACCATAAAGTGCAATTGCACCGCCAAAGAAAACTATCATATGTTTATGAAAAATGGGGAAAAGATACAACGAACATGGCTAGTAGGGGTGGGAATCTTTGAATGTCTCACGATTCGATTCAATTCCGATTTTTTGGTCTGCAATTCTATTCAGAATCAATTTTCGATTAAGAACGATTTTTGATTCAGAATGATTTGATTGACAATGATTTTTGCTTCAATCTATATATGTGCAAGGAATTGTAATGATCTACTCCAGTCTGACTCGCTAATGCTAATTAGCGCGCCACTCGCTGCACTTTTATCACTCAAAAAAACAGCTCCACGCTGAAAAAAAATCTAAACTTATTGGGATAACTTGATCGTGACTTTTTCCTTCTACTTTCTAATGTGGCTATAACTTAACAGTGTATTAGACCGCTTGGAACCACACTGCCCCTCAGTAGCCAAACCGGGTACAACATGAACAGCGCTCCAAATAAAGGCACACACAGACAAAGCTTTGCAAGACAGCATAAAATAATTAAAAAAAAATTGATTTTGGGACATTTAAAATCGATTTTGAATCGTACTAAATGAAAATTGTGATTCTTATGAGAATCGATTTTTTGGCACATTCCTAATGGCTAGTATATTAATTCTCTACGGACTCTGTGTTTTGCTTTGCTTGTAAAAAAATTGAAAAACAGGACAATGTAGCACTCAGAAAAGGAGGATTTAAAACCTGGAAAAATCTCTGGGCATCTCAAAGACCATGAATATTCCAAAACTCACATCAGCAACATGAGAAGTTGGCATGAGCTCCAGATGCGACTCAAAACAAAAACTGCTATTGATCAGATTAACCAAGATTTACTTTATCTTGAGGAGCAGCACTTTAAGGCCATCATGCCACTTGGCTTAGAGAAATCAGGCACTCAGAGGACATACTAGTGTTTTGTATGATCCCCAAAATGGAAACTTTTTGTCGCAAGTTGAATTAATGGACAAAGTTGATCCAGTGATGAGTGTTTGTATTCATGTGTTTTGGTGAATAAACCACTCGCACTCTCCCTCTGTGTTCTGTGATTCTGGGATCCACCCTCCGGTCATACCGGAGACCTAACAGCCAATACTTGTTTTACAATGCCAATACTTGTTTCAATGTCAATGCAGCTTTTTCCACAATGACAATTTTTTTTCAATACCAAATCTTATTGTCAGTGTTGTGGCTCCATAATTCAGCACCTTCCAAGATTCCTTCTGATCGCCAGAAGCTTTTTAAATCTGCCAGTAAAGTCATTTTGTTTACTGGTTCCTATTAGGCTAGTTTTTATATTCAGTGTATATACTTTTATTGATACAATCTGGATTTTTTTTCTATATTGATTGTAAAGTTGGGTCTTCTTTTGAATAGATTTAACAATTCCTTTTGTAATCCAGGGATTTTTGTTGTTGTTCCTATTTGTTTTATTATCCTTTCTGGAATCGTTTCATTAATATAATAATCTATAATTGCCTGAATTAGGTAGTCAAATGCATTATTGGGATCGGTGGAACAATAAATAGCATCCCAGTTTTTAATTTGGAGGTACTGAATTAGTTTAGCAAGGGTTTTATCAGTTGTAATTTTGTGTTCTTTATACATGGAACAGATACCCGTTCGGTCCAGTTCATAAAAAAATAAATAAACACACAATAGGATAATTATCAGAGATGTCTGAATATATTACACCTGTTTTACATCCATAGTTTTGTATATTGGTTCTAATATTGTCAATAATGGATTTACTTCTCTCTGTCATATGTGTGGATTTATCAATAGTTGGATAGAAAAATGAGGAGAAGAGAGTGTTCTGAAAATCAATTTCTATTTTAGTTCCTTTCAATATGTCTATATTAAAGTCCCCTATGATAATACAAATTTTATTTGTCTGATAAGATACTTTTAAGATGAGTTCTAAATGTGTCATCGTCAGAATCAGGTAGTCGGTATATTGCTCCGATAATGAAACTTTTCCCATTAGCTGTTTTTACTTCGAGAATGAATCAGACCAACCATCATCCAGAGTCATATCGTTTCGCTCCTTTACTAAATAATTAGAGTTTACATACACACATACCCCTCCTCCTATCTTACCTATTCTATTTTTGTAATGCAATTTTTTATTTTATTTACAGAATTGTATTTATTTGTGTATTAAATGTATATTTTTATTTAAGTAGAACAAACACCTCTGGTTCTGGTCAATAACAGCTTTGTTATTGTGATTTATGCTGTTTTTGATATGCCTTTGCTATGTTTCCAAATTTAAAAGGGAGATGAATAAAAAGTGAATATTTTTCATTCGTATTTGTTTGAAATGTGTCATCAGCCTAATGTGTCTAGCCCGGGTAAATTTCTTGATTTGAACATTTGGCTCAACTGTATTAAGATTTGAAGAGCTCTGGTGTAGGCCATAGCCTTCTACACCTTTTTAGTTTATTAAAATTGAGTATTAAAATAATAATCTTGCCAGTGATAGTTTTAAGGTCTGATATCAAGGGCAGTCTTTCTACCCTATTTGACAATGTTTTCATTACAGCATTACAGTGCTTACTATGCTATACTAATATACACGTATGTACTGTATGCAGGGACTATCATAATCTTTTGTTGTAGGCTGGTCACTGAAAGTAATTTAAAAATTGACTAAACACTGCTGCCTGCTGTCCCGCTGATGTCATTACATCATGGTGATCTTAAAATGAAGAAAGAAATTGAGGCACTTAATAGTTTTGATATTCAAGATGGGATGTCTTACATGTTAGGAAACATAGGCACCACTGTATCATAGCAACATACTTGATGCAACATTTGGTTTACTCCTTTGTCTGTCTGTACAACCGACCGCACAGCAAGATATGACCATTTTATAAAATAATCGATTAGATTAAGGACTTTACGCTGTACGAGATTATATGGTTACAATACAGGCAAATGGCTCTTTTGCCGTCCGATTTTGGTCATTACAAGTTGACCACTGTAACCGCACAGCATTTTTTCTTAATATTTTTATTAGTTTCTTAGTCAAAATCTCATATAATCTGTAGATTTTTAACTGTTCTCTTTTCTACTGATGTGCGGAGGGACTCGAAAGGCGCTTCAAATTCAAATGTATTTTTATAGTTTGGAATCTATCTTTTGATTGTTGCAGCAGATGTGCTTTGATGTTTTTTTTGTTTTGTTTTTAATTTACATAAATAAAGTCTTATGACAGTAAATGGCACCTTATTTGTTTTATTAGCTATTTATGTTCTCCTATTATTTGCAATGGAACAATAAAACATGATATAAAGTAAGTATAAATGTTTTTGCACAAAGATGAGGTAGAACACAAGTAAATAAAAAAAAACTGCAAACGCAATAAACAATATTTACATGCAGCAAAAAAAAATGCATGTTATTAGGGTGGTGACACCGTCTTCGCTCTGCAACTCCCATCCAATTTTATTTTATTTATTTTTTTTTTTTTTTGTATGTGCGTGCGTGCGTGCGAGTGTGTGTGTATTCGTTAGCTCACCAAAAACCTATTAGAAAAAAATCCCATACCGTTCACCTAAACCGAACACCGCCATCAGGAGACCCGAGGGGACCAAAGAAAACAAAGGAAAGTGAAATCCAGCACCGGCCAGACACCACCCACCGGGCCACCAACCAGAATTCCTCACCAACTCCAGAAACATAAATTCCAACAAATCCCAAAAAATCAGGGAGACCTCAAGAGCCCAAAGGAGAGACTGAGGAAAGGAAGGAAGGACAAACGAAGCAGAGTGGGATCCACAGACACCAGCCTCCACCGATTCAATGACCTGAGGAGGAAGCAGATTGTGTCTGAGTTTCGATAGATGCTGGTGTGGTGGATCTGGCATGCATGAAAATCTCCACCAAAGAGGGGAGCCGTCGACCCCTGCCAGGACAGAGCAAGCGCAACACCTCAGGGCCCCCCAGGCCGTGGCAGCGCCAAAGGACGACCCCCGGGCCCCGCCAGGGCCACCGGCCGGAGAGCAAACCCAGGAGCAGGAGCGCCCCCCACCCCAACACGGCCCGCGCCCCCGACCCAACGCAGCAGGACGGGGCACTGCAGGCCCACCAGGCACCCCCACCGGTCCACAGCCCCCGCGCCGGAGGACGGCCGGCACCCCCGAACCCCAGGCCCAGCGGGGAAAGGCCCCGGTCGTCACCCCAGCGTTCTTAGTGAAAGTGAAAGAGTCCGCCAGCTCGCCGACTGGTGAACTCTACCCCTAAACCTCGAATGTGTCCCCACCCAGTGTATATACAAGTGTGTGTGTGTGGTGCATTAAAATTAGGAGCAGGTGAACCGGAGCAGAGGGAAATGATATCCCCACGCTCCGATCCACCCGCCTCCCAGGCATATCAGTGAGTGTATGTGGTGCATTAAAAAAAAAAATAGGGGGGGGGGGGCGCGTCGGGGACACGGACAGGGGACCGCAGCACTGCTCTATACCGCGGTCCCCAACCGATGGCACCCCCCCCCCCCCCACAGTTGTGTGGTGCATTAAAATTGGAGGGGAGTTGTCGGGTGAAGACGGTGTTTCCACTCTACCCCACCCCCCCAAAGTGTGCTATGTGCCCTATATGTCTATAAAAGTGTATTGTGCAAACCTAGTGCAGTGAGTTAAGAGGAGCGACCAGCGGGCCCCCCCCCCCAACCGGGCGGGGGCAGGAGGCGCACCCGCCCACCAAACCCCCACCCACCCCACCTGGACTCGCGATAGGGATCGCCCCTCGGATACTGGGGCCCGCCCGAGGCGCCAGGACGCCCACCGGAGCGGGGCGGGCACAACACCAAACCCCAGCCACCCCCCCGGCCCCCGGAGCGCCGAGACCCGGGCCACGGATGGAGCCCCCGGCCCAGGGGAGGGGAAGGAAGGTGTACCGGGGAGGGGGGAAGGAGACAACAAGAAGGGCAAGGGGCAGCGGCAGGGCCGCAGAGAGAGGGGGAGAGGAGAAGGAAGGGCGACGAGGGAGAAGGGACCGGGAGGCGGAGGACGGGCGGGGAGAGGCGAGGAGGGAGAGGCAGCAAGGGGGAGGAAGGGGGAGGGGAGAGGGAACCACGGAGCACCCCGGCGGCCCACAGGCCCCGAACCGCGTCGCCAGGCCCAGAGCGATGGACCGCGCCAGAGCGGCGCCGTCCCGGACACCAGGGAGAGCCCCGCAACGCAGCACCCCCCAAGAGACCCAGGGAACGGCCCAGACGCAGCCGCCACCCACCTGCTGGCAGCAACTGGGTTCCTGACTATAAAAACATAACCATTAGTTACAAATTGCCAAATCCAGAAACAGCAATATAAGTGATCGCGATGTGGTGGGTCTCGCTAACTAGAATTAAGTAACTAAATTTAGATTAAAATATTCTATATACGTAGACCATGTTTCTTTAAATTTTGACATTTGGTTTTTATTTGAGGCAGATATTTTTTCCATTAAGATGTGATTTATGAGGAGGTTAGACCATTGGTCTATATTCAGAGTTTGTTTATTTTTCCAGTTAACAATAATTGTTTTTTTTGCGATAGTAAGGGCTACAAGTGTAGATTGAAATTGTTTATGTGGTAAGTCACCTAGCAAACACAAGTTTGGAGAGAACGGTATCCTACAGTCCAAGACAGCGGAAAGTTTTTCTAAGACTTTAGTCCAGAAATACATAACCGGAGTACATAACCATAAAGCATGACAATAAGTGTCTGTAGTGTTTTGTAAACACTGGAGACAAATGTCGGAGTCTGAGAGTCCCATATTTTTCATCATATATTGAGTAATGTATGTTCTATGAATAATTTTATATTGGATAAGTTGTAAATTTGTGTGTTTTGTCATTTTAAAAACATTTTCACAAACTTGAATCCAAAAGTCAGATTCCGGAGCTATAGACAAGTCTGTTTCCCATTTCGAGATGGGTAAAGACGTTTTATCAGTATATGAAAGTGACTTATATATTTTTGAGAGTTTTTTTGTTGTTGTCGGAGAAAGCTTGGTAATATCTTTAGCTAAAACAGGCGGTTGGAGCGTACCCTGGAGTGTTGGAATTTGTTTCTTTATCATACTTTTAACTTGCAAATAATGTAAAAAAATTCCGTTTTTTATTTTGTATTTTTGGAGCAAGGATGTATATGATATAAACATATTATCTGAGAAGAGATGGTGGAGATGTGTAATTCCTTTCTGCTCCCATACACCCAAATAAAACGATTGGTTGTTAATTTGAAAGTCGGGGTTATGCCATAGGGGAGAAAGCCCACAGGGCTCCACTTGGGCTTTTGTAATTTCTAGTGCCTTCCACCAGGCAGTCAGGGTGGCGGAAATCATTGGATTTTTAAAGCAGTTATGTCGCTTAATCGATGTTGTAATAAAGAGTAAATCTAGAAGTCTGAGGTTATTACAATCCTTCTGTTCTAGTTCCAGCCAACAGTTAGTATCTCTGTTGGGTTGTGCCCATAAAATAATATATTGCAACTGGTTAGCTATATAGTGGTGCATAAAATTTGGTGCCTCTAGACCTCCTTTGGATTTATTTTTCTGAAGAGTAGATAGACTAATCTTTGCTTTTTTTTTATTCCAGTAAAATTTTGTAATGGCTGTGTCCAACAACTGGAACCAGTTAGCCGTAGATTTAAATGGAATCATTGAGAAAAAATAGTTTATTTTGGGTAAAACTTTCATTTTAATAGTGGCTATTCGTCCTATTAGAGAAATAGGAAGATTATTCCAGCGCTCCAAGTCACTATAAATACTACCCAGAAGTGGAGTAAAGTTTAAATGAATTAAATCAGTTAATTTAGGTGAGATTTTTATGCCTAAGTATTTTAAATTACCTATAGGAAATGAGTAGTGTCCAATTTTAATGTACCCCACAACTAACCTAGGAGGGGTGAGTGAGTCGGGGTTGCGAGCCATCGGTTGGGGCAGACCGCAGTATTGAGCAGTGCTGTGGTCCCCCATCTGTATCCCCGACGCGCCACCACACCTCCCTATTTATTTTTAATGCACCACATACACTCAACACATTTCTGGGAGGCAGGTGGATCGGAGCAGGGGGGATATCATTTCCTCTGCTCCATGTCACCTGCTCCCAATTTCTGCTTCCAATGCACCACACACACACACACACACACACACACACACACACACACACACACACCCGCACACACCCCCACACACACACTTGTATATACACTGGGTGGGTTATCATCCACGGTGTAGGGGTAGAGTTCGCCAGTCGGCGAGCTGGCAAACTCAGTAACAGGGTTAGTTTTCACTGGACACAGTGGCGTGACGACCACACGGCTGGAGGTGGGGTGGGCGCGGGTGCCCTGGCTATTCTGCTGTCCGGCCCCTTAGTGGCACCCATTCCTGGGTACGGGTGGGTCCCCGAGATTTGGGGGTCGGGTTTGCGTGGCTGGCGGCTTGTTGGGGCGGTGGGGGGATTGGGGAGTTGGGTGCTGGTGGGGTGCCCTGGCACTCCGTTTGCCCCGTCCTGGCCGGGGTCAACCGCTCCCTTCTTTTGTGGAGGTTTTCATGCATGCCAGATCCACCAAACCAGCATTAATCCAAAATTCAAACAGAATCTGCTTCTTCCTCTAGTCGCTGAAACGGTGGAGGCTGATGTCTGTGGATCTCACTCTGCTTCATCTATCCTTCCTTCCTTTCTTCAGTTTTTCCTTTTGTCTCTTGAGGTCTCCCTATTTTTGGGGAATTTAGATGTTTCTGGGGTTGGTGAAAGATTCTGGTTTGTAACCCTGTGGGTAGTGGGTGGTGTCTGTTCAGTTATTTTCTTTGATCCTTCCTTGGGTCTCCTGACAACTTCACGACTCTAGCGGGATTCTGAAGTATTCGGTTTAGGTGAAGGGTATGGGATATTTAATAGGTTTCAGGTGAGTTAATGAGCACAAACTCACATGCACGCACATATGCACACACGCGCGCACCCCCCCCCCCCCCACACACACATAAAAAAGAGAGAGAGAGCAATGATGATGACATGTTGAATCAGTAAGATTACCGAATGAACAAAACTGAGCTCTCTCTAAGAAAAAAATAATTTTTTTTTATTAAAAGCAGCCTTACCTTTCATTTCATTCGTTTCCCTGCGACACAGAACTAAAAAAGAAGTAAATTCAGCGGCAAGAAGCAGGGTTTTTCCTGGCTCAAAAGAGGCAGAGGTGGTATCATCCTGACTATGATGGGTGACTACCAATACCAGGTATCGATATTGGTGCCAATAGCAGTCTTATTTTAAGCTATCAGTACTTGCGGCGGTGACCTATACCATTATCGGCCGCCCTCCTGCAGTTATTTTACGATCAGGTACTAGAAATGAGACATTATATGAAACCAAAGTTGCCATTAATTTTTGCGATTTTTTTTATTTATTACAATCATTAAAACTTCATCCACTAGCACATATTCAATTGTAAATATAGTTCAGCGTTGTTGTAAAACACTGGAGCGCGCCACCTCTGCCTCACAACCAGGAAATGGGCGTGTGCAATGGTTGCTCCATGATCCGTTTCTCCTTTGGTACATTAAAGTAAAAAAAAAAAATTTTTAAAGGGGGAAAAAAGCTGTTTCTTCTACGGTTGTTGCTTCAGGTCTTTCCGGTCAACTGCTCTTGATATAGTGCCTCCATAATGGCGCAATACTGCAACTGCAGTTAAAATGCCTTGCTGCCAAGCTCAATAAACACAGCTGGATCGTTGTGTTAAGCGACATTAGTGGCTCAGGCTGGAGGTGGCCGCCTCTGAATTTTGTACACAGGAAAAACCTTGAAGAAGGACCACATTTTATTATCAGGAAAGAGCAGCACACACATCTGCAGTAGGCGTTCACCTCAGAAGATTTTGTGTTAGGGCTAAGGTGTCAGATGCTCGAGACTGTTCCAAGCCTTTTCCCTTGGATTAACTTTACTTTAGCCGTCTCCTACAACGGAATCTGTGTTCGATCGATGCTGCAAGCAAACAAGCCCTCACCGGAAACTTCGTCAGTACATACTGGGATTATGACACACGTACAAAAACACAAACACACATTACACATTGCCATCATCATAAATGACAACAGACTATAAAACTTAAATAAGGTCCTCGAAATCCTTACTATAAATTAGGTCAACAGAGTTAGCAGTTACTTTTGTACCTTATGAGAGACTGTGGGGGTGGCTTAATTTCAGAAAACTACGATTAGGGATGGGTACCGAAGACGGTACTTTTGGTGGTATGTATCAATTTGGGTCAGTACTTCCGAGCACCGATTCACGTAAAATTAAACGGTGCCATGTTTCGGTTGTGAAGCACGTCTTTCGAAGTTGTGACGGAGTAGAAGAGTTGACGATTTTCCATGGCGCACTTGAACGCAACATTATACGTACACCAGCGTACTGACGTCACCCATTTGCGCAGGTTTTCACACGCTAAGAATACATTTCCAGGTTTGAAAACGAGCGAGACTTTTGCGGCGCCTAGCAAAACAAATACAGTTTATGATGTACTATAACAGCACAGCCTCCGCGCTGAGTGCAGGCTGGCAATGTCCCCGGTTCCCTGCAATCAGTGTCCACACCGAAAGTGGGAGGTGTCCGTCTATGACCATCGAATTGAATCATGCTGGAAGGTACACGACTTCACCATCGTTAAGTTATATAGACATTGTAATTTGGATAAACTACTGGTGACCATATTTAAAATAGCGAAGGCTTGTGGCCAAAATGTAGCGCACATTACAGACTACCAGTTAGAGTGACCAGTGATTAATTTGAACCTAATTATTCTCTTTCATGTTATGTCCTCTTCCCACTGTCTTTTTTGTTGTTGCTATATTTGAGTCCAACGTGGGTTCAATGTTTGAACTCATTGTGCGTCAGGCTTTACATTCTTGAAAAACAACTGCACAAGGAAAGTAGATAACATCACTTACTAATCACTACACGGAAACTGCACCTCATATTTTGTTGTCAGTAGAAGACCCACGTACTTCACTTGAATATTTCACCATTAGTACTGAGTGAATGGGTGAATGAGGAAGCATTAAAAAGCATTATGAGTACCTTCTAGGTACGTTATATAAATGCAGCCATTACCGTTCACTTAGCAGCCTCTCTCCACAGATGTGGATCCCAAGCGTGCTTATGGAATTAAGTGTGTTTCCTCTACTGATAGCCATTTCCTGTAAACACTCAAGAGTGTATCGGTTTTACCCTCCTCGACCTTTAACTGGTATATTCAAGTCACCCTTGGACTTGTTGCAACTTAGTGTTTATTGTGCAAAAGCAATATACAATTATTCTGTTTTTGCTTACTATACTTCACAGTTACCAGCCACAAAGCCAGTCACAAAAATGTCCTCATTCTGTTGGTTAAAAACTAATTTTGGTCCTAATTCTCACAATGTAGTATGTACTGAAAATGGAAACTCCTTTCCACACAAAATGCATGCAGTCTGTGGTCCATGGTCAGTCCTTGCATCACTTGCTTCCTTTCTGTTTAAATAAATAAAACTCACTTTTGAACATAAAAAAAAATGCCCTTGAAAAATGATGTTCAAGCTGTGTTCATTAAGCATACAAGAGTTTTCTTGTTGCCAAAAGCCTGTTCATTACGACTGGTTTTAGGATTTCACAAACTGTTAATTCATCTTGCCAACTTTGTAGTGCTTTTAAAGTCCCCCAAAAATTATTCTGAACAACATAAAATTGAAACCAAGTATTACCTGCTCCATGGTCAAGCTGAGCTGCAGAGGGCGGATATAAACTGTTGTTTTAATTATTCCAAGACTTGGGTCTCTCAGGTAGTCCTTTGTTAGGGCAAGGGAAGGGGACCAGTTGGCGGCTCCTTGTGCTTTCCCTGATTCCCATGAGTTCAAACCCCCCTACATCCTTTAACATGGGAAAGGCTGACAGGATGAGTTCTTGGAAATCTGCGGGCTTGAGAGATAAAGTCCAACCAAAGTTCTTACAAAAATTACTGTAAACTGTACAGATCCTGTGATAAAATTGTTTTGTTGTGTTTGCGTCGGGTGCTGATATGTTCCTGGCACAACTTGCATACTACTGTTTTCTGCTCCACGTCGGACTTCGTGAAACCAAAATGCAACCAAACAAGAGATGTACCCCCTTTTTTCGGTACAAGTGCTTCTTTCTGTGGAGTTGAAGATGCAATTTCTTCCATTTCAGGGGCCGTTGTTTTGCCTTCTTCCTCCTCCATTGTCTGACTTGTGTGTGGGTGCGTGTGAGACTGCACGTGTGTTAAATAACGTAAAACAGCGTGGTCGCAAATCCAGACAAGCTGCTGTTAAACGCCACATACACGATGCCGCAAAACTAAAGTACGTAAAGGTTGCGGAGACGTAAATTATTCTGCAAAAGTTGTTTCTTCCTCTTGTTTGGCACTTAGAGAAGAGTGCATGCATAATGACAAAAATAATACTTAAGCGTTCTAATACTGCATACAGTATGGACATCTTTGTCTAAAAAGAGTGTAAATGACGATAGACGATGGGTAAGAAAGGGCACGATAAACATTTTTGTATCGTCATGGCGATATATATCGCCATATCCCCCAGCACTAGTGTCAATAAAACCCAAAGTTTGAAGTAATGCTTAACATCAAGGCAGCCCAATGGGATATAGGCACAATATATAAAAATGTCTGTATTGAAAACATATCTTAGCTTACTATTGAAGTGCATCAATTTAATTATAACTGTTTGATTTATAATATTACTATTTAGAAGTGGACATAACTGCTTTAATTTACTCAGTATGGCTAAATTATTATTTTTTCTTTCCCCCAGTGTCTCCAATGGGTGTGTGTGTGTGTGTGAGAGATAGGAGTTAGAGTACAATGTGTCCTCATAATGGAGCATACGGCACATTTATAAAAAACAAAAACAATCAGTATTTACAGGAAATCGCAGAGTTCTTGCAGGTGCAAAAATTAGATTAGACTTTGACAGTAGTATCCTAGCTCGTCCTTGAACTTCATTGATCGGATTACTGACAAACAGAAAGTCCTCAAACTATACTCCCTTAGATAAAGAAAATAAACTTATTAACTTTCTCTTTTCTAGGCAAGAGAATAAAGATAAAAAAAGAGAACAAAAGCATTATGCATCAAGCTATATTGAGTTAACATAATTACACCTACATCTACACAGCTATAACTAAATTTAAAACAGTTAAAATATAAAATGAAACAGTAAAAATGTTAACAGGTTTTCATATCGTGCTGTCAGAGTTTCAGGTCATCGGGTCTGAAGGATAGAATTGAACTAAAATATGAGGCTGTAAAAATCTCATCTCTTCCTCTCTTTCCCTTCTTGATTTACCACAGGCAATGGGGGATTGAGACAGGGGGGTTAATACTACTTTGTGTAAATGAGTGTGTGTGCAGAAACTTATCTCCCATGCAATTGGCTTTAAGCAGTGCAGAAAAGCTGTTAAGGAACAGATGTTAGAAGCAGGTGATATCCGTATTCTTTTGCATAATTAGGTCCGCTTTTGTAGTTGAATGAGAAATAATAAATGTTTAAAAAAATAAAAATAAAATAAATAATAATAATTTTTTACTGTTTATTTTTCCTTTTCTCTCTCTGATAATTAGGTTCACAGGCGAGAAAATTATTTAAAATTAGTTTTTTCTCTGAGTGTGTCATTCCAGATCTGATGCTAACTTCCAAAGCAGATGGGGATGCTTTATGGCCCTCACTGATTACAACCTGAAAACGGGATACGCCCCTACGGCTTCCACTTTGCATTCGCAAGTATTTCCAGCAGCCATTTTGAAGGGCATTCCCAAAACTTGCTATGGTACAGTTGAAAATTTTTGAAAAACACGGGAAAACAAAGAACGGTTTTCCAACACTATCAACAGGGTGGTGTCGGCCATCTGTGTGTGGTGTTCCTGGTGTGGCAATTGCTGTAAAGATTTACATAAATATTTAAAAAGACAGAAATATTGGTACACAGAGTATGGTATCTTAACAATGGCATTCATGACTAAAACTACATCAAAATGATGCAGATTTTGTGTCAATGAAACCCAACAACCCTTTACTTATTTTTTTTTTTATTAATTGGTGCTCATTACACTGAGATATGCATTATAGTAGGAATACTATTGGTATTACAGTATGCTGTCATTTGGCATTAGGTTGTAGGACAAATTATAAACAGATGTGCTCCATCCATGACAGTGCTGATTGGAGGCCTGAAGAATATTGTCGAGTTAAATTCCCTTCACAAACATTACCTGAGCACTGGGGATCAGTACACATCGTGATGGCTAAACTTGGAAACAGTGGATATTGTTGCCATGCGCGCTATTTTGCCATGAATGGCTGTGATTGGTCAATCACCGGACCGAGTCATGCACTGGACGTGTTTCTGTATGTTTTCATGAAGTTCTCATTGACGTTTACATGCAGGCAATATTCAGGTTATGGTCAGAATTAGGGTTTCTGGAACAATCGGAATAACATGTTTACATGTGCAAGTTGACAGAGTTACCCCCACATTACATGGTGTTTGGAATAACTTGATGTAACGGGGCGAAGCATGGATGACTATTCATGTCACTCACCACGCTAAATAAAGTAGTCGGTTTCCTACTCGCTCCAGCGGTGCGGTTCTTGTCGGTACACGCCAGAAGCACGACAGAAGCGGAACTATGTGTGTATCATCTAATGTTTCTATAAGGAAGTGTATTGTTGAACACGGCAAGCTGGAGATAAACATTAGCATTATAAGAGATGTCGCATCTGTCTCACATGAATAGTTAACGTGTCACAAACGGTGGCATTTTCGCCATAGAGGCACAATATAATGTGAAAACGCTGAGGAGAAATCAATGTATTCAAGCGAGGCCCGTGTAGGACAGCGCTGCGCATACAAGTCGTTACTACAAATACCAAGATTCCTTGCGAGTACAAATAAGGGAAGAAGAGGAAAAGGAGACGAGGTTGTGAGCATGCGCACAACGAAAAGCAATGCCCCGTTGATTCGAGGTATTCCGATTGCGTTTATACGAACCAGTATTCTGGTTATGAAAGGAGTAACACAAGGGGATTATTCAGGTTTTTAAAAACCAGAGTAACACTAGCACCCCCTGGATTTCTGCACCTCGGTCAATTCCCACAAAATTGTCCAAAGTTTTAACTAACAACTCTGCTGAATACAATTGCCCCCCTTTCATTTGTAAATGCTGCCATTTGCAAGAGTTTGTGTGTGGGTGTGGGGTAGGGGGGTTGGTGGGGTAAGGGGGTGCTGGGGTTGGGAGACTGCCTAGTCAACTATTTCAATTCCGAGACAAATGATCAAGTTGGGAGTTGACGATAGACTTTACATTGACAGACGCACACACACACAAAAACAAGCTAGCGCTTGCCAAATTCCAACCACCGTTATGTTATGCCCAAGATCGGTGCTTTGTCGGCGTGTACATTTTAAACATTGCCCGCCGACATGAAAAATGCAAAAAACCACGAGCTCACATCTCTCCACTGTTGGCGGGTTTGAGGGTTGGTCGCTCCTGATTGGTGGGTTCGTTTCACGCTCGTTCTTGGTTGGCTGCCTGTGTGAGTATTGTCCTAGGAAGAATACATACCTCAGTAACAAGTCTTGTGCTTCACTCAATTTAAGACTTTGACGGATCCAAGATGCCAAGGCTGAAAAGCTACAAGATTTAAGACGTGCTGGACATGCTCTTGGAAGATGTAGACCCATGTGTCGAAGAAGGTGAAGACATAGACCTTCAGCCCCTAAGCTCGGACAGTGATTCGTCTTCCGAGTAAGATTGCTCAAGGATACTATTTTCTTTCCTGTCGTCTAATATGGTTATTAATCGCTGTTTTGAGTTGCTAATAAAACCCCTCTCTTGCTCTTCTGTGGAAACCGGGTGTATTCATTTCATGACTCCATCACATTTAGGAGCCTATTCTTTACTAGTATAAGCTTTTATTCTACCTTGAGCTGCGTCGCCACTTCCAATGGAGCGGTACACGGCTCCTCTAAGCGGGGGTGAGCTTGTTTTGTTCGGACTTGCTGTCTGAAACTGCCGAGCAACAACCACTCATCGTGATTCGTCAGACTTTCTGTCAGCTTCTCAGAATGTGGCTGTGTAAAGTCTGCTCTGTAGAATAGGTTGGCTTTTTTTCATTCAACATGGTGATCTCGCTTGTATCCAAAGCCAAATGCCTCCGCATTGAATGGTAGTTGGTACAGAAGCCCAGCGGCGCCAACTACAAAAGCCCAGCGGCGCAACCCCGTGGGTACCAGCAACACGAAAGATGTACATTGAATTTAATAGAGAGGTCAAATTGACTGTCGCGGAAGTCAAGTAGTAATGACTCCTAAACATTTTTAGATTTTTAATACAATAAAATGCCAGATCAGTTATGATATACATACAGAGAGAGAAAAAGTCAAAAGACCAAGAACATCGTTGATCTATGTAAACAGAGTAACAGCAAAAATGACGGTTTTGGGAGATCTAACATTGGTAAAACATTTATGCATGCATGCAGAATAATGTTTGAGTTTTGCTTATTTCTTATATTATTTGAATTTGTTCACTGCAGTTGAGGAGGTGCCAAGCACAGTCACCAAATACAACAAAACAAAGTGTGGCGTGGACGTGATGGATCAGATGGTGCGGGAGTACAGTGTGCGGGCAGGAACACTGCGATGGCCAGTCGCTGTCTTCTACAATATGATTCACATTGCAGCATTGAATGCACATATACTATACCAACAATGTACCGCAAAGGAGGAGAGATGGGTGAATTTCCTGATGAGGCTTGCAAAAGAGCTTGCAAACCAACATGTCAGCGCAAAGGAGGTGGAGAAGGAACGGCTGCTTCGACAGCAACCTCTCACACCCGAACCAGGGAAAAGGGCTTTGTGTTAGGTGTACTCCAGTTGCAAGAACAATCGTGCCACATTAAGATGTGAGGACTGCTATAAATTCACATGTGGCAAATGCAGAAGGGTGATGCCATGGCAATGCCAGGTATGCTCGACGCCGAATGAGTGCTGGAATGTCAGTGCATGACACCACTGTGAACTGCGAACAATACTTTGTTTTTTGTTTTTTTATTTACAGTGCATTTTGTACTTTTTTGTATTTTTCATGTTGTGAATTTTGTGTGAAAAATATTTTTAATATTCATCCTATCAATAATAATCATAGTGGTGATAAGTAGGGGTGGGAATTTTTGAATATCTCACGATTCGATTTGATTCCGATTTTTGGGTGTGCAATTCGATTCAGAATACATTTTCGATTAAGAACGCTTTTTGATTCAAAATGATTTGATTGACAATGATTTTTGTTTCAATTTATAGATGTTCAAGGAATCGTAATGATCTACTCCAGTCTGACTCGCTAATGCTAATTAATGCTCTACTCGCTGCACTTTTATCACTCAAAAGAACGGCTCCATGCTGCAAAAAAACTTTTATTGGAATAACTTGACTTTTAACTTGACTTTTTCCTTCTACTCTCTAATGTGGCTACAACTTAACAGTGTATCAGACCGTGTGGAACCACACTGCCCCCAAGTGGCCAAATAAGGTACAACATGAACAGCGCTCCCAATAAAGGCACACACAAACAAAGGGAAGACAGTATAAAGTAATTTAAGTTGGCACAAACGAGTGGACATAGGGAGAACGCGTGACTGACATAAAACGAACACACAAAGACTGTACCTCACAACTACGCTAAATGAAATGCTCCCCAAGTCCCACTGTTAAAGTGACACCCGAGCAAATATGTACTGCAGTGACTGATAGTTGTTATGGCGAACACTAACGAATGATGGATAGTGATACAAACCTGCACACACGAAATATGGCGAACGGTGCACTTCACAAAAGACAGTCAGAATAAACAAAACAAACAGAAGAGGTATAGTGACCGCATAGGACTGGGTGCTGAAACAAAAAACGACCAAACACAAGAGGACAAACAAACAGCCACCCAGCTCCTCGACTAGTGGCAACAAAGGATTTTAATAGAGATGGCACACCTGAAGCGAATGCGGTAATTAGGGCTCCTTCCTTGCACCGATTGGTGGCCTGAGCCGGGGACGAGGACCCCAATCAAGGAGGAGCACCATCACACGCACACAATCCACCACTCAAAACAAAAAAGAAAAGAAAACAAAACAAACGACCACGGAACAACGTGGGCCATAACAATATTCACCCATCCATCCATTTTCTGAACCGCTTATTCTTCACAAGAGTCGTGGGGTGAGCCTATCTCAGCTGGCTTTGGGCAGTAGTCAGGGTACACCCTGAAGTGCTTACCAGCCAATCGCATGGCACACAGAGACGAATAACCATCCACACTCACACCTATGGACAATTTGGAGTGTTCAATTAACCTGCCATGCATGTCTTTAGAATGTGGGAGGAAACCGGAGTACCCGGAGAAAACCCACGCAAGCACGGAGAGAACATGCAAACTCCACCCCGGAAGGCCGAAGCCCAGACTCGATCTCACGTCCTCTGCACTGGGAGGTGGACGTGCTAACCAGTCATCTACCATGCAGCCTGCCATAACAATATGTTCATGTCAAAATATTGGGGGTCATTTTTTTAATTTTTTATTATGCAAGTAATTAACTGATTAGAAAAAGAGGAGGATGAGAGTGTGCAGTGGCTTTTCTAGATACACAAAGAGAGGCCTAACTGAAAAGTGTAAATGTGTTTCTATAATAACATTTTAGTCAAAGGTTATGGATAGGTCATCAAAAATTCATGGTAAATGCCCAAGTGGAGCCCTGCGGGCTTTCTCCCCTATGGCATAACCCGACTTTCAAATTAACAACCAATCGTTTTATTTGAATGTGTGGGAGCAGAAAGGAATTACACATCTCCACCATCTCTTCTCAGATAATATGTTTATATCATATACATCCTTGCTCCAAAAATACAAAATAAAAAACGGAAACTTTTTACATTATTTGCAAGTTAAAAGTATGATAAAGAAACAAATTCCAACACTTCAGGGTACGCTCCAACCGCCTGTTTTAGCTAAAGATATTACCAAGCTTTCTCCGACAACAACAAAAAAACTCTCAAAAATATATAAGTTACTTTCATATACTGATAAAACGTCTTTACCCATCTCGAAATGGGAAACAGACTTGTCTATAGCTCCGGAATCTGACTTTTGGATTCAAGTTTGTGAAAACGTTTTTAAAATGACAAAACACACAAATTTACAACTTATCCAATATAAAATTATTCACAGAACATACATTACTCAATATATGATGAAGAAAATGGGACTCTCAGACTCCGACATTTGTCTCCAGTGTTTACAAAACACTACAGACACTTATTTTCATGCTTTATGGTTATGTACTCCGGTTATGTGTTTCTGGACTAAAGTCTTAGAAAAACTTTCCGCTGTCTTGGACTGTAGGGTACCGTTCTCTCCAAACTTGTGTTTGCTAGGTGACTTAACAACAACTGACTTACCACATAAACAATTTCAATCTATACTTGTAACCCTTACTATCGCAAAAAAAACAATTCTTGTTAACTGGAAAAATAAACAAACTCTGAATATCGACCAATGGTCTAACCTCCTCATAAATCATATTTTAATGGAAAAAATATCTGCCTCAAATAAAAACCAAATGTCAAAATTTAAAGAAACATGGTCTACGTATATAAATTTTTTTAACCTAAACCTGGATCTTAATTCTGCCTGTTAGCGAGAGCCACAGCAGCGTGATAACTTGCATTGATGTTTCTGTATTTGGCAATTTGTAACTAATGGTTGTGTGGTTGGGGCGGCTGGGGTTGGGTTGGGGTGGGTGGCGGGGGTGGATGGGGGGGGGGGGGGGCGGGGGTCGTGGGGGTGCGGGGGTTGGGGGCCGGTGGGGTGCCTGCCGGGCCTGCAGTGCCCCGTCCTGCTGCGTTGGGTCGGGGGCGCGGGCCGTGTTGGGGTGGGGGGCGCTCCTGCTCCTGGGTTTGCTCTCCGGCCGGTGGCCCTGGCGGGGCCCGGGGGTCGTCCTTTGGCGCTGCCGCGGCCTGGGGGGCCCTGAGGTGTTGCGCTTGCTCTGTTCCGGCGGGGGTCGACGGCTCCCCTCTTTGGTGGAGATTTTCATGCATGCCAGATCCACCACACCAGCAGCTACCGAAACTCAGACACAATCTGTTTCCTCCTCAGGTCATTGAATCGGTGGAGGCTGGTGTCTGTGGATCTCACTCGGCTTCGTCTGTCCTTTTCTCGGTCTCTCCTTCGGTCTCTTGAGGCCTCCCTGATTTTATGTTTTTTGGATTTGTTGGGGTCTGGATGTTTCTTGGGTTGGGGAGGAGTTCTGGTGGGTGGCCCGGTGGGTGGTGTCTGGTCGGTACTGGATTTCACCTTCCTTGGTTTTCTTTGGTCCCCTCGGGTCTCCTGACGGCGGTGTTCGGTTTAGGTGAACGGTATGAGATTTTTTCTAATAGGTTTTTGGTGAGCTAACAAATACACGCACACACACACGCACGCACGCACATACACATACTCACCCACACACAAAAAAATAAAATAATAATAATAATAATTATATATATATATATATATAAAATAAAGAGCAATGATGATGACATTTCCGAATGAACAATACTGAGCTCTTTAAGAAGAGAAAAAAAAAAAAAATTCATGGTAAATGAAACGTAAAAAGTGTAAAAACGATAAATAAATTTGGTTCAATACATAAACACACATCCATTTCACAGGTATTATAACAGTGAGCCCAATTGCAAAATTTTGCTGTGGACAGAAAACTTTTGGATTTCGTATCAAAATATAAATAAGAGAGAAGAGATCAACATGTCTGCTTTTGTTTCCATGTCCAAACGCTAAAAGTGGAAGTGATGGAGTGAGTCAACTATAGAGAGAAAAAGACTGTTGTGTGTACGTGTACATTCCATGTCTCCCAACAGATTCCCCATTATTGGCAGAGCTGATGAAGAAAGATTAATGTGGCTGTCTTAGGGAAATAGAAACCGAACAAAGCAAATCGCCCACTCTTGCAGTCTTTTTTTTCTGCAAAAAAGTTTAGTGGACTCCATCAAGGTCTCCAGATGAAAGGTTCAGCAATTTTACTGCCTGGTTATAGAAAAGAAAAAAAAAAGACAGCAGTTTATTTTATCTTCACAGCTGACTCAACTGACTGTGACTGTTGAAGCTGAATGTATTGCTTTAGCAACAATTATGCAGGAATACCTGTGTTTAGAACAGCTATTCAAAGGAATGGACATGTCCCAGTATGCACAAACAAAAGTATGCAAAGACAATCAAGCTACAATAGCACTTTGAAATCACTGAAAACAAGCAGCAATGCAAGCACATTGCTATACTACGACGATGTAGGGGAGCAGGTAAACATTGGAAAAATGCTTGCTGATATAATGACAAAACCACTTACTGTCAAATTTCAGGAGGTTTGCTCCTGTTATGTTTGAGACATAAAAGGTGAAGGAGAAAAAAAACGTTTGCTGTAGAGATAAATGGCCAAATGTGTGAGCGTGTGTGTGCATGTGTGCATGCGTTTGCTCTGTTCTTAGGGATCCCACTAAGCCAGGTCTCACCAACCAGGTTGCCTCCAACGGTCACATGTGTAGCCCGTGGGCCTGTTCCAAAAATAGCTCACCAGTGATGGGAAATTGTGATTGTATAGGAAATTTGAAAATTTAAACTATGGAAAAGATCCCTAGAAATAATGTATTTCATATTGGTATTTATGTCTTTCCCAATTATCGTGACAAATCAATAACATGATCAGTGAATGATTAATTTTGAATAGGCTAATAACTAACTGTCACTAACAAATCTTTTTCGAATTGATTGCTCGATCGATTACTTCATAGATTAATCAGGCACTAATCAGTAGCCAAGAAGAAGCTCTCAGCTTCATAAAGGTTGGTGACTCTTGCACTAAGCTAAAAAAAAAATAGTAGGCCTACAGGTGTTTAGTATATAACCACGTTTTCTCTCCTTATTTATTTTATTTGGTCAGTGAATTTGTAATCCATTTCTGGATTAAGAACTGACCGAATCAAACCGCGCACGGACATAGTTGAACACACAAGGATGCACACATGCACACAATTGATACATGAACAATTGAGAACTATCCACCTGTCTATAAAACAGACAATAACGTCCCCACAGCAAATAAGACAGATACACCTGTGTTATCTTCAGTGACTTTAATCACAGCTGAGACAGTGTCTTCCTTTATTGAGTTCCTTGAGAAGAGAAGAAAGAAAAGAGAATGGTTATTGCCATTGATTGCAAGTGGAGACCTGTGGGCGTGAGTGGGGCTTGTTTTTCGTTTGGGCCACATCGATCCCTCCCTCTTACTCTAAACACTAATAGCTGGCCTGTGCCTGTCACTGTTCTACTGATAACACAATCACTCATTTCTTCTTTCAGAGCTACACACAAGATGTAAATAATTTATGCTGGTTTTGGCTGGGTTGACTGGAATTTATGTTGTAATAACAATTCTAACATTAATTATTGTGACATTGTGTTCTCAAGGTGGACAGTCACAACACACAGTCCTATTGTTGTTTCATCATAACCTTTATTTACCAGGAGAAGGAAAGAAATAGATGTTCATGATCAAAAATTGCCTTTACTTATTTAATTCAAACCAACTGGCTGTACTAAACGCTGTATTTACCACGCTGTATGGTAAGTTTCTTCACACTGAACAATATAAAAGAGCTTCTCGGAGTTGCAGTGTCTCTCAAAAGCGAAGATGAGTAGAGAATCACCAATTCCTCCAATGTTGCGCAGAAAGATAGTGGAGAAATATCAGAAAGGTGTTTACCAGCGAAAAATTGCAAAAAGGTTGAAGTAATCATCATTTACAGTGCATAGCATCATCCAAAGATTCAGAGAATCTGGAACAATTTCTGTCTGTAAGGGTAAAGGCCGAAAAATCATACTGGATGCCCATGATCTTCGGGCCCTTAAACGGCACTGCACCGCAAACAGGAATGCTTACTGTAAGGGAAATCACAGAAAGGGCTCAGCAACACAATCCACCGTGCCAGTTGCCGTTGCCAGATGAAACTCTACAGTACAAAGAAGAAGCCATTTCTACCCGTTTTGTGGTCAGACGAATCACGATTCGAAGTTCTTCGTGGAAAACGGGGGCGCTATACTGGCTAAAGAGGACATGGACAGCCCCAAGTTGTTATCAGCACTCAGTTTATAAGCCTGCATCTGTGATCGTATAGGGTTGCATGAGTGCGTGTGGCATGGTCAGCTTACACATCTGGAAAGGCATCGTCAATGCAGAAAGGTATATTCAGATTCGAGAACATCTGCGCCCATCCAGGCATCATCACTTTCAGAGAAGATCTTGCATTTCTCAACACGATAATGCCAGACCACATACAGCACCAATTACAACATCATGGCTGCGTAGGAAAATGATCCGGGTATTGAAATGGCCAGCCTGCAGTCCACTTCTTTCACTTATAGAGCACTTTTGACGCATCATTAAGGGGAAGGTGCAACAAAGAAAGCCCAAGACAGTTGAACAGTTAGAGAGACGCATGTTAGACAAGAATGGGACAGCATTCCTATTTCTAAACTTGAAAAACTTGTCTCGTTGATCCCCAGACGTTTGCAGACTATTGTAAGAAGAGGGGATGCCTCACAGTGGTTAAAATGGCCTTGTCCCAACTTTTTTTAGATTTGTTGACACCATTGAATTGAAAATCAACATAGTTTTCCCTTAAAATTATACATTTTCTCAGTTTAAACTTTCTATTCTGAATAAAATATTTTAATTTGGCATTCCACATAATTGCATTCAGTTTTTATTCACAATTTATATATATCACTGGCTTTGGCGAAAGGGTCCTCATGTGCCAAAAATCAAAATTGAGATATTGATGTAGTCAAATACTGCACTTAATTCCCTTTAAAAATATATATATAATACATGAACATACCTACAAGTTACAGCAATTTTAATGTTGGAAGGTTGAAATCCCTCGTTTTAAGAAAAACAGGTTTAAAGTTTTGGTGCTTGCATCTTTCAAATGTCCATAGCAACCAGTACCTTAGGGAAAAGTTATGAACCTAAAATTTTCAGGAACTGTTAAAATATCAGTGGAAAGTCAATTCCAATCATCATCTTCCAAGATTTTAACCCTTTAAAAATTTTGGAAGTTTGACCTCTCAACAGATGAAATCAGCCTCAACTTTGAAGATCACATTCATCTTACAATTCAGCTTCTGAGGCATCAGTCAAAGTTTGGTTATTTTATTGTTGCACCTTGTGGTATTTCCTTGTTTAAATGAGGTCATAATACCGCAGTGGGAAATTTGAATTAATAATTTTGTGTGAATTAAAAGATTTTTTGCAATTTGGTGTGGCATGTGACAAGTAGGTTTATTGATAACATCATGGATGGATTTTATGTCTCAAATGCTTTTGGTCACAAGCATAAATAAATGAAAATGTTATGATGGTTCAACAGAGTTTAGTTACCCCCCCCCCCCCCCCCCCAACCCCAACGTAATACACAAGGAACACAAAAATACTGTATTTACAAGTCATTCTTTACCCTGCGTGAATTTTGGGGCAGGGTGATTCAGCATTGCAGGGACCATCGCGATGATTTTTCATATTCAAGTTTCATATTTCACATTTAATTTTAATTTAATCCCACTTAAAGACCATAAAGCAAAAATTTGTGGTGATATATGCGACTCAGTTTAGCGGTTCATTTTTGACACATGTCATCCTTCATAGACGCCGTCTCATGTAATTGACATCGAGAAGTGATCAAAACATTACATTACTGTATTTACAATAGCCTACATTACATGAAAGGCATTGTCACATTCAAAAACTTTAATTACAATTAAACATAAAACATGCTGAAAACATTTGCAGCAATTCGCCAAATAGGTTTCCGAGACTGTCCTTGGTCAGAAATTGAGTCGGCCATAACGTGCTATCTTTTTAAATGCTTGTTCATGTCGCAATGCTTCCATGAAAGGTAAGTTCTGTCTTGCAGGTTTCCCATTGCATCGCAAATTTTCAGGCTCTGTTGCTAACAGTGGTTAGCCATTATACGTTAGCCCTTAAGGATGATCCGGATCACCACTGTGCATGTGCATCATCACAGATGACACAGATTACCACCACTACACGTGCATCAAAGACAGGCAGAAGGGCCGTGTAGACGAGCAAGTTTTGAGACAAAAAAAAAAGGAAAAAAACAAAGCTTGAAAATATAAGTTGACTGTTCGGATATTTTTCCTTCTGAATGGTCACAGTGTTTTGGGTAATTTATTGCAATTTAACCCAATTATTTAATTAATTGACGGAAGTTTGTAGTACACATTCAGAAAGAATAGTCCAATTTACCAGTCATCTCTCCCACTTCACTTTCCTTATTTAGTGCTGACTCTGATTCCTCTCCATATTTCTTCTGAGATGCACTCTAGTGTCCACGTTGTTGACGCTCCTCGTTTCGCAGCTTCTTCAGCTGTACCATTGAAGACGGTCCTGTCGACATTTTGCACTAAACAAAAATGGGGCAAACGTGCTGCCAATATGTGGCAAAAAGACCAAGCACCCAACACCTGTACTGCCACACCCCAAAAAAAGTGCTGTTTCAAACCTTGAAGTCACAACCGTCAAGTGCCGAAATAACAATCTGAATCACATGGCCAAAAATGCAGAAAACGGTCAACAACAGGTCAGGACAATGTACAATAAATGAAAAACAAAAAAGAGGAAAAATAGCGGAGAATGTGTAATGTGACATTGAATTCAACTGGAAACATCTCAATTGCAATCAATGCCCCAATATATATCATTGTTATTACAGATGCATTAAAACACACGCACACACTTTAGCGTATCTTTTTGTGTTATTGCTATGGAAATAATAAGCTACAAGACTTTGATTTGTATGGTCTAGTGTTGCGGTGTGCAGTGTACAGAATAACCAAGGCTGAATTAATACAAAAGGACAAATTTATTTAAAGCACTTGCATAGAAAAATAAGATTGATTTGATTCTGTAATAATAGTTGAGTGCGTGCACAATTTAAAAGGGTTGGTCCATCAATTAGTTTTCTGCAGCATCAAATTCTGCTCTCTAATGTAGAGGAGTTAAATTTAGAAAACATACAGTCAAATATAAATAGCTATTGGGGGTGTCAGGTGATTTTTATTTATTTATCATAATTAATTGCATTGTACTGTACGGTAAAATGAGTGATATTGATTTGTGATAATATATCTGCCACTAGATGGCATAATTGCATTTGTAAGACGTTAGTGACAGCTCAGTGCATTTTTCTTTTCATATTAAGAGCTTGTAAAATTTTGCACATTTGTAAAATTATGAAATACAACTTTATCCCAGTCTCCACAAATATATGCATTATTATTAAATTTATTACAGCAAAATTTTGACGTGGACGTGTCTGCTGCTTTTTGACTGGAATTTCCCTATTACAGGCTTTCCAAGTAAGGGAGGATCGTTAATCAAGCATTAAAAAAAATAGTTGCATTTAAGGAACTTTAAATTAATTAAAAATTAACCCACTAAGTTTGACACCCCTGATAAATTTGGATGTATGTATGTATGATATAGAGGAGTCTCATTTAGAAAAGTCTAATATAAATAAATATGCATGGCTATTACACTACTAGTCCCTGTGAAGTTAATTCCTTAGTTACAGAGGATATCATAAAAGTCTACATGCTCCTCTTCAAATGGCAAGCCTTTGCGATATCAAAAAACGAGACCACGAGACCTGTTCAACTCAATTAAAAAGAAAAATAGAATTCCTTTTGAGAGGGGATGTCAAAATGAATCTAATGAAATAATGTGTACACTCTCATAACGGGATGTGGCTGTATTTCAAAATTAACAAATCACATTGCAACTTTTCTTCAATGGGAGTCAGCACACACTTGACATCATTTAAACTGCCCCTGATTAACCCCAAATGGAGCTCAGCTGTTCTTGTAGGGTTTTCCGTACATTTTTGTAGTCACAAACCACTGTCTGTTGAGAGCTTCCACGGCATCAGCGGGATCTCATTGTGCAAAGGTATCAGCCAGTAGATGGGTACAAAATAATTTTCAGGACATTAAATAAACCATTGATACAATGAAGAGAGTAATCTTTAAGTGGAGAAAATACAGCACAACATTGACATTACCAAGAAGTAGATGTCCTTTCAAAATTGATGAAAAGAAAACTTGTCGGTGAGGCTGCTAAGAGGCAGACAGCAACCCTGAAGGCGCTGCAAACATTTCGGCAAAGTACTGGCGGTTTAGTCAAGTCAAGTCATCTTCATTTATAGTAAATGTGACATAACTTTTCCATCTTCTTCATAAGCTATGGGGTAGAGTGGCAGGACAAAACATTCAAATTGCAACATTTCACAAAAACTCTATTCTGAGCAAATCTACAGCTGTACTTAATTAAGCAACTACATTATATCAGTTGTGAATTTTCTTCTCCTTGTAAAAATATGTAGTTTTCCCCCCAAGTGAGCTGTACAGTTTACAGTGCTCAACAACAAATTCATTGTTGAAGTATTTTCAGCTGATTAAAAATAATTTTGATGTGCTGAATCAAAAAAATCACATTGGTTTTGCTCACTAAGGTCAACTTTCTGAACTAAGCTACATATTTGTTTTTTGACATTTTTGTTCACATGTACGGTATTTTCAAGTCATATGATGTAAAATTCTTATGTTTCTTACAGTAAACAAATTCTGAAGATTTTGCAGGTGCCAACTTATGATTAAATGTTGTTTCTTATGCTGTCTATGTTAAAGCGTTAAGATTAATTAATCACAAAAAATTATCACATTAATCATATATTGTTATGTTTGCGTATGACATTCAGAATATTTGTTCATGACAAACTACCAGGGTCATTTTTTCCCATTTTAAATTATGCAAGTAATTAAATGATTAGAAAAAGAGGAGGATGAGTGGGTGTTGTGAATCAAAAAATGTTGAAGATGTCCTCATAACATTAAATGTCAAAATAATTAACACATAACAAGTGCTCTTTAAATTTGGCAGGCAAATTTTTTGGATAAAAAGCATTTTTAATTAAGTGATTAATTGTGATTAATCAAAATTCTAAGATGTAATGAATCCGATTTGACAGCTCTAGTCTTTAATATATTATAAGTGAATAAAATGGCTTCAACTACAAGATCTTGCAAAAATAAGCCTGACATTTTCTGCTACATCTGCGGTGAATACACCATTGTTCCAAATAGAAATCTAGGCACAAGTTTCATTAAGTGTGTTTACCATGCTTATTTTGTTATTAAACTTGGTGACCCGGATAAAGTTTGGGCACCACACATGGTATGTAAGTCAAGCACCAAATATCTGCGTCAGTGGACCAAAGGCAAGAAAAGTTGTCTGAAGTTTGAAATTCCAATGGTTTGATGGTTTGGAGGGAGCCAACAAGCCATGCCACTGACTGTTACTTCTGCGCTACTGATGTGACTGCACTGTAAAAAAATAAAATAAATAAATAAACGTTAATTTTCCGGCAGCTGGGGTGCCAGAAAATTATTTTAGCAAGATTTTATGTAATATAACAGTAAATGACAAAAAAAAAAAAACGTTCAAACATGGCCAATAATCGTTGAAAATCTAGATATTGGGTTTAAAATTGCAACAGTTTAATGTTAGGGTAACTTATTTATATAGCTTTTTTTTTTCCCTTACCAGGCTCTCAAACCGCTTGACATTTTGACTAGTCATTCACCTTCTGATGATGACACAGCATTAGGAGCTCAGTATTTTGCTCAATGATACTTCAACATGTTCACGAAGGGGATCGAACCCACAACGTTTGGGATAACAGATAGCCACTCTACTACTGATCCATGCTGCCATTGTTGTTTTTAATTTTAGATCTTATGAAATGTATACTTGGTAGTGCTGATACCTCAGCAGAGGTAGCATCAGTAAATCAAATTATTTGCTTTGCGTATTTTCACCCTCTCAAGCTTTCCCCTGTTATAGTACATACAATCGTGTTAAAATTACAGTTAAAACTGTACGTTAATTAAAAGTTACTATTGCTGTTTTTTGTTGTTGTTTTTTTTATACAAGAAGTAATTTTCTGTTATTTCACAGTATTTTTCTGGCGCCCCAGCTGCTGGAAAATTACAGTTTTTTGGTTGTTGTTGTTGTTTTTTACAGTGTATATCTCATTAGATATCAATCCAAAATAAATGTTAATACAATGATTGCTACCATCTATAGGACATTACAGAAATTGTAGTTATTTTCACTTAAAAAAAAAGAATAAATTCACAAAGAAATTATGGATTTTTTGTCAATTTATCAGTATATATATATTTTTTCTTTTTTTGGGGTTTTAAAGTTGAACTCTACATTTTATTAAATTATAAAACAGACAAATATTTGTGAAATTAACGATACATTTGTGAATGTATTTTTTTACGTTTTTTTATTTTAATATATGTATTTCTAATGGAAATATTTTTGTTTTTACATTTACGGTGATTTAATTGTTATTTTACATTTGACATGTAAAATCATTTTATGTAGTAACCTGATCTTGAATCAGCATGCAAGCTGATGCACAGATCACTGTGATGAAATTCCAGTACCTGCCTTTGGATAACTACCTGACATCAGTGACTAAGATTGCTCCAGTGTCCCAGAAAATGGAAAAGAAGCAGCAGCAGAAGAAGTGGTCTTTGATGGAACCTTTCAGCTTATCAAAGATCATGAGTTTGAAAACTCAATGAGCAAAGTGGAACTGGAAGCATGGAAGGTATTTGTTCTGGTCGTGAGGAACTTTCTTTGCAACAAGGCCAGGAACTATGCAGAACTTGTCACCAATATGCTGACTGCTTTCAGTAACCTTGGATGCAACATGAACATGCATTATTTATTCTCACATATGGATAGCTTTCCTGAGAATCTGGGATTAATGAGTGATGAGCAAGGGGAGAGATGCCATCAGGACATAAAAGAGATGGAGACCAAGTATCAGGAACGCTGGGATGCAGCCATGATGGCTGATTAGTACTGTTGGACTCTGAAGAGCGATATCCCTGCTGCTGAGCATTTGAGAGGTTCCAAGAAATGGAAGTTCATGCTCTGAATTGTGCATAAATAATGACGTAACGTTCAATTATATTTACTTTATCAATGTCTGTGATCCAATTTACAGAAAATTACATTTTAATTAATTAATACAGTCTGTTAAAAAATATTTCTTTTCTCCTCATACGTTTTGGGGATGAGAAACATTCATGAAAATCAACTAAAAATGTCCCCAAAAATACAATCAATTTAGTCAGAAGATCGCGTTTTACAAAACCAAATTAGCATAAAAACCTGACCTGATTGAGAAAAATGGATGCCAATTTTGGATTCAGCAGTGGAAAATGGTCCTAGTTCTGTTGAAAAATCATAAACAATTTACAAAAGTGAATGTTTTTTTTTTTTTTTTTTTTGTAACCCAGTGTTATTAATGGTGTAAAAAGTTCTGAAATTATTTATCTTGGTCTAATTTTTAAAATCACAAAAACCTGGAATTTGATCAGGGATGTGTAGACTTTCATATCCACTGTCCCAAAAATTTAAAGGTGCCATTGTTTTTTAAGACAAATCTGAAGATCGATGCAGATTACATGTCATATTAAGTTGAATACAACATTTGGAAGCAAATCTTACAAGCAAGCAATCTTCTTCAGCTTAAAGTCAGATTTGACTATCTTGCCTTTTGTGTCAGATTTTACAATGGCGAGGGTATGACCACTCTGTTTCAAAAAGGCATCAACACTTCATGAAATTGTTTACTTAGGTGGTCTAATATCCTATGTTAAGTCTCACCAGGTGAAATACACCCTAAAATATAAAGCTTTGATAATATAACAGTACCCAAATGCTGTTCTTTGGCATGACCATGAAGCGGAATCACGTATGAGTATTATTCCGGATACACTCTAAATTGTTTCTAAAAATAATCAGCTATTATCCAGTTGCCTATCTCTGCTTTTTACAGATCAAGCTGCGATCTGCACAGAATCAACTCTTTTTGGAGCGGTTCACAGCAGTGTGTGAAGAGAGTGGTGCGCCCTCTCCAGGTTTACAATGAGATTTTTCCCCTCAAACAGAATTTGCTTCTCCCACTGGTCGCTGAATCAGTGGAAGCTGTTTTTTGTGTATCTCACTCTGCTTCATCTAGCTATCCTTCTTTCTTCCATTCTTCCTTCATTTTGTCTTTTCTCTGGTCTCTTGGGGCCTCCCTGTTGGAATTTAGATGTTTCTGGGGTTGGTGAAAGATTCTGGTTTTGTAACTCTGTGGGTGGTGTCTGGTTGGTGCTGGATTTCCCTTTGTTTCATCTTTCTTTCTTTTGATCCTTCCTCGGGTCCCCTGACAACTTCACGACTGACAGGACTCTGAAGTATTAAGGTTAAGGTGAAGGGTATGGGATTTATAATAGGTTTCAGGTGAATTAAAGAGCACAAATTCGCACGCACACAAAAAAAAATCAAAGAGAGCGAGGATGATGACATTTTGACTCGGAAAGGCTGCTGAATGAATAATACGAAGCTCTCAAAAAAAGACAAAAAAAAGAGATCTTTCCTCAAGTGGAAGAAGGATGGAGTGGGTGATCGACAGGTAAACAAG
This sequence comes from Leptonotus elevatus, assembly GCF_054856555.1. Lineage (NCBI taxonomy): Eukaryota > Metazoa > Chordata > Actinopteri > Syngnathiformes > Syngnathidae > Leptonotus > Leptonotus elevatus. Next base: position 28,938,559 of record NC_141241.1, on the reverse strand, counting down.
CCTATGCATTGGTGAAGCTCTCAATTTACATATCGATCCATGTTCACACTTAAACCTATGGGGAGTAGGCCGCGACCAAAATAACAAGATTTCTGTTTATTAGATTTAAATGCGTGTGCATCTGTTTCGGATGTTTCCTCGCTGACAGAGATGGGAAAAGTACTGACATTCCTTACTTGGGTAAAAGTACAATTACTTGCAAAAAAATTACATTGGTAAAAGTAAAAGCACTCATACAAATAATTACTCAAGTAAAAGCAAAGGGCTCTAAAATGTACCTCACGAGTAAAAGTAAAAAAGTATTTCTACCGGATCTTTCATATAATTTGAAGGCCATTAAATTTAAAAGATCATCACTTAACAAACCCTTAAAACTGACTAAAGCACCTCATGAAGTCCTTGCAACATTTGTTTTACTCCTCTAGATGGTGCCCTTGATTTAAAGATGCAATGGAAATTAATTAAGTTTAAATTTATGTTTTAAATTTGTTAAACATAAAGAGGACTTTAGACATTTTACAACTTGCCATAATACATGTATAAATTATATGTTTAATGATGTTTACAGGAGGAAACTTGTATATATTTTTTTATTTAAGAATTATAACTATTTCAATAAAAGATGCCTCTGCCAAATCTAATATTGAAAAAAGGGGTCTTCAAAGCAACACATACCCTCCACTTGTTCATTTTTTTAATATATATTTTTTACTTAAATAGTGAGTACCCTGCCACAAGCCCCCCACCCCTGCCCTTACACTAACTGCCTATAAGCTGTATACCGGGTAGTTTATGCAGTAGTCTGCTGAGGCTATCGGCTATCCAGTCATATATTCAGACCAGTGCATTAACCAGGGCCAAGCTAATGAGAGGGTAATGATTATTTAGCTTTACTGTACCTCAGGGGCGTCACTAGGTTTCATGGAAAGGGGGGGCTTAGCCCCAAGGACAGGGCTGGGCAAACTCAGTTTCCCTTCTCTAACACAGCTGATATATGATCAGCTCACCAGCAAGCTCTGCATAAGATTGATAACGATCCTGTTGATTGGAATCAACTTGTGTTGGAAGAGGGAAACCTCCAAAACCTGCAGGGCATGTGAAGCCCTTTGAGACTCTTGTGTGATTAAGAGCTATACAAATAAACTTGACTTTACTTGGGACTTTCTGCTGTTAGCTGGGCCATGGCCACAGCTAACTAATTGTTTCTACCAGCAGACAGTGATGAAGACGTACTTTCTTCTTCAGAAACTTCCTTCCTTGTATCCATCATGACTCCCTTTCTCGGCCGTGATATACAATGGATGCTAATAACGGCAGGTAAGGAGCAAGCAAACTGGAAAACATGGAATGGATTATCAGTAATAAGGAAGTTCAAGTGGAATAGATTAGAATTGGATAACAAAACATGACAAGGGCTCTCGCAATCTACAATACTATTGAAGTTAAGGAAATTAATTGATTTCTGATCATATAAGTAATTAATTACAGTCCATCCGTAACGTTATTTTCATCAATGCTGCTTGTAGTTGGCATATTTGGAACACTTGGCTGACAGAGGCACATACAACTGCAGGCATGGTCGCAGTTGACGACGCAGTGAAAATATGGACTGGATTCTTATTAGTAATTACGTTTTCTAGATGATTAAGTGGAATGGATTGGATAATGACACACAAGAAGCGTGGACGACCTTACACTTGGAAATAAAGGGAAACCAACAGATTTATCACTAGATTTACATGAATAATGAAGTTGTGTACCTGAATATTTAGTTCATTTCACTTTCTGTATACTATATATTTAATAATAACATTTAAAAACATGATATATGTCACACCACGGTGAGGTTGTCTTGTCTGGGCTTTTACTGTCTTGTCATTTCCTGTTTTATTTTGAAAATTCTGACTCCTTTTGTTTCAAGTCACTTGCCCTTCCTCATGTGGTGTCAGTGTCAACCCTGATTCCTGATTATGTCCACCTGTTTCCCATTACCCTCGTGTTAAATGGTCTGCGTCTCCCCTATCTTGTGCCAAAGTGTTTTCGTCAGAGTCACTCTAGACACAGTCGTAGTCCTCAGCCTTGTTGTCCTGTCTTCTGTGTGAACTTTTGTTTGTAACTTTGTATAGCCACAGTATAGTTTTAGTTTAGGAGTGATTTGGTTTTGTTTGTAGATTCGACATCCTCCCTTTTGGAGCGCCTTTAGTTTAACATTTTATAGCCTTTGGTTTTCCCTCAAAACGAGGAGTTTTATGTTTAATAAATATCTGCCTTGGCGGCAAACTCCTATCTCTGCGCCTGAGTCCTAAATCTGCCACGCCTTATCAATATATATATATTGACAGAGAGAGAGAGAGAGAGAGAGAGAGAAATACACAACCAATTAATTTAGGGAGGCCTTAAGAACATTTTAGGTAGGCTTGGGCCCCGTAAAATAGGTCTAACAACGCCATTGCTGTACCTTACCTCTATAAGTTGTTTGAGATTGGACGGGGAATTCTTGCAGGCGGCTAGCTCGTGGACTTTAGGTTTAGACAGGACACAATGCAGTCGCCATGAATTGTTCTTCAAGCTGACCAAGGTGAACATTTCCCGCAGGTAAGGCGATGGGTGGGCGCTCTGGGTAGCTAGCCGACTCGCTAGCTCCTTCTGAGTGCATTGGATAGAGCCTATCACAAGCGGGGATGTCGGGGACCGTGTGCACGGCTTCATATGATTGGCCGAGCCAGGAACATTGACCAGAGTTTTTGCGCTCCTCTTTTTAATCATTGTTGTGCACGTAAAACAAAAGTAACGCGTAACGACCCTCTGTTTTGAAAATGTATCGAGTAAAAAATACAGATACTGTTTTTAAAATGTAACGGATAAAAGTAAAAAGTATTCTAAAAAATAGATACTCCGTGAATTACAAAGTACTGGAAAAAGTACAGTAATGAAGTATTTGTACTTTCTTACTTCGCATCTCTGCTCGCTGATGTGTTCCAGCCACTTCCCACTGGCAGAAGGCCCCAGGGAAGATACAGGACATGATTGAGTGACTACTGTATGTCTCTCATTGGGCATGGGAGGATGGATGGGTGTTATATAGGACGATCACCTTTCTAAAGAACCACTCATGAGCCCCTAATAACCCACTTTGGTACTGTTAGATTATTAACATTGTTTTTCTGTTTCAATTTATATTTTTCAAAGTGTTTTTGATATTAGTTAGAGATGTTACAACTGTTCCCCATATGTTAGTTAATCTGTAGTCTTTTGTTCTTATCCTAAGGAAGTAAGGTTTCTGAGTCCATTCATCTCAGGGTTGTAGGGAACTGCATATCAAAGGGCGTTCATAAATATCTCTGGAGCCAGGGTAACATCTAAAGTAGAAAACAGGAATTGAAGTAAGATAAAAATGAGAGGTGTCTGACCAAATGGCCGTCTGCGTGAATCCCTGGTGCCAGGAGACGCCGGGAGCAAATGGTTTACCCCCAACTGAATGTAAGATAACCTAATTGTATTTCACTCTGCTGACAGGATGAATGGGGGGTGTCTAGACTCGAAGACTCTTGTGTTTGCAGGAAATGCCACATGGGGTGCTCGATGTCTGTAGGGGCAAAAGGTACTTCTTTGTCGATGAAGGGGGAGAGAACTGTTTTTGTATAAATGTGTGAGTATACTTTGAGAAGGTTACACTTTTGGACCAGAGCTGTTTGAGCCAGGTTCTAAGATGTCTTTCAGACTCTGAAATAAAGCTGGCAAACTTCTCCACGAGACTTCAACTTTGAGTTTTATTTGAACACGCAGAAATCAAATAAATGATTTCCAACAGTACAAAGGTGCTGTATGGAACCAGGGCTGCTCTCTAAAACCAGGAGTGCAATATAAAACTTCGAGTGACATAGCCATTATATTTTGTCCTTGACCTTTAGGAATCATTATTAGAACCTGACTACTGTCATTGTGCTTTTGTGCAACCTTTATTGTTTCAGTTGTACTTTTTGTCTCTAACATTGCTATCAAAATGTATGAATAACAAATCATTTTCAAGAAAAATATATTTGTACAATTAAAAAGAATTATCGGTCATTGTAGATGATTAAAAATAGTTGATAAACCACAAACTAATTGGTCTTTACTGAACAAAAAAAAAATCTAAGGTGAAAAATACATTTGAAGGACGGATATTGATGATATGGGTCGTGCTAAATGTGAGAATGTTGATTAACGTGTTATCCTATGATTAAAGTATAATTTGCCAGATGAGTAAAACTTTTTTGCAGTGCTGTTTAAAATATCGTGTGCCAACATTTTTCTCGGCATCAATAGTCTGTTAACTGCAATTGTGTAGTACTGTAGTACAATTTGGATATGAAATCTTACATGCATTATACTCAAAATGTATGATTTTTTTTATGAATGTGCTTTTGGACCAGAGCTGTTTGAGCCAGGTTCTAAGATGTCTTTCAGACTCTGAAATAAAGCTGGCAAACTTCTCCACGAGACTTCAACTTTGAGTTTTATTTGAACACGCAGAAATCAAATAAATGATTTCCAACAGTACAAAGGTGCTGTATGGAACCAGGGCTGCTCTCTAAAACCAGGAGTGCAATATAAAACTTCGAGTGACATAGCCATTATATTTTGTCCTTGACCTTTAGGAATCATTATTAGAACCTGACTACTGTCATTGTGCTTTTGTGCAACCTTTATTGTTTCAGTTGTACTTTTTGTCTCTAACATTGCTATCAAAATGTATGAATAACAAATCATTTTCAAGAAAAATATATTTGTACAATTAAAAAGAATTATCGGTCATTGTAGATGATTAAAAATAGTTGATAAACCACAAACTAATTGGTCTTTACTGAACAAAAAAAAAATCCAAGGTGAAAAATACATTTGAAGGACGGATATTGATGATATGGGTCGTGCTAAATGTGAGAATGTTGATTAACGTGTTATCCTATGATTAAAGTATAATTTGCCAGATGAGTAAAACTTTTTTGCAGTGCTGTTTAAAATATCGTGTGCCAACATTTTTCTCGGCATCAATAGTCTGTTAACTGCAATTGTGTAGTACTGTAGTACAATTTGGATATGAAATCTTACATGCATTATACTCAAAATGTATGATTTTTTTTATGAATGTGCTTTTGGACCAGAGCTGTTTGAGCCAGGTTCTAAGATGTCTTTCAGACTCTGAAATAAAGCTGGCAAACTTCTCCACGAGACTTCAACTTTGAGTTTTATTTGAACACGCAGAAATCAAATAAATGATTTCCAACAGTACAAAGGTGCTGTATGGAACCAGGGCTGCTCTCTAAAACCAGGAGTGCAATATAAAACTTCGAGTGACATAGCCATTATATTTTGTCCTTGACCTTTAGGAATCATTATTAGAACCTGACTACTGTCATTGTGCTTTTGTGCAACCTTTATTGTTTCAGTTGTACTTTTTGTCTCTAACATTGCTATCAAAATGTATGAATAACAAATCATTTTCAAGAAAAATATATTTGTACAATTAAAAAGAATTATCGGTCATTGTAGATGATTAAAAATAGTTGATAAACCACAAACTAATTGGTCTTTACTGAACAAAAAAAAAATCCAAGGTGAAAAATACATTTGAAGGACGGATATTGATGATATGGGTCGTGCTAAATGTGAGAATGTTGATTAACGTGTTATCCTATGATTAAAGTATAATTTGCCAGATGAGTAAAACTTTTTTGCAGTGCTGTTTAAAATATCGTGTGCCAACATTTTTCTCGGCATCAATAGTCTGTTAACTGCAATTGTGTAGTACTGTAGTACAATTTGGATATGAAATCTTACATGCATTATACTCAAAATGTATGATTTTTTTTATGAATGTGCTTTGTAATATAAATTGCACTTTACAAAACGGTTGTTGTAAGGGTTCAGTAGATTACACATATCCAGTGAATTAGACAGTAATGCAAAATATACAGAAAACTAAAAATATACTCTTCGCTCATACATATTACAACTTCCGGACAATAATAATTTTCATTGTGAGTTGTTCCCAATCATTGCTGCTTAGTTTTACTAATATACTTCACATGTAAGGATGAATAACAAGATCATTATTCTTATTATTCTAAACATGTGAATAGAACATATGGTGCAGCTGCTTAAGCAAATTTTCAGAGTGATTCATACTTAAATAACCCCGATAAAGAGTACTAGCAGTGTGTGGTACCTACAGTACAATATATACACACATGCAGACACACACACACTCCCTGAAGATAAAAGAAACTGGCTTTTGATGGACAGTTTAAAGGTCTCAAAAAGAATCATGAATAAATTAACCGGCTTGCTTACAGTATCTAAGTTTGTATTTACAGTGTATATATGAAAATATTAAATATCTTAGTAAATACTGTACAAAGTCATGAGGCGTAAACATTTCCTTCAGTTGGACTGACATCCCCAACTAATTTACCTTGCAAATGTAAATGAACCCCCAAATGCCTCTGTGCTGCTTGATTTGTGTCCTTGAACTTGGTTTCCAGATATCGATGAGAGTATACTGGATGTTGTCTGCCTGAAATATCCCTGATTGTCAAACATTGTTTTCAATCATGCTTTAAAGCTAGTTCTTTCGGTACAAAACCTGGATGATGCCAGTGAATCCTGCAAATTAGGATGTTCACCGTCATGTTAAACTTTTGTCTTTGTCCTATCGCAATAAGGTGGCGTCAACTCACAGAGAGGCCCATGAATATCCGAGAGAAGCTGTAAAGCTGTAAGGCTTTACCATCATATTGCAACTTGGTGCTGGCCATCACTGAGCAGCATATCAATTCATATACGAGCTCTTTATCCTGTGAAAAGGTGTGTCTGACAGCATTGTTCATATGTTCCTCTGGGCAGTGAGGTACTTGAGAGCAGCTGAGCCATACTCCCTGGACAAGTCCTGGTGGAACTCCTCTTTTAGGGTCTTCAGGCAGTTGCGGTAGCTAGTGCTAGAGCGAAACTTGGAGATATCAAAGCTGGGTGCATGAGGCATGTGAATCATGAAAGTATTCGGGAGAACCAAAAGGTCATACTCCTGAAAGGAAGAAAAATATGATAATGTTTATCAATATCTGTCAGATTTTTATTAATTTAATCTAGAACTCACTGACTTTCTGTCTTAATATTCTTTGTGTGAGAAACAAATTGGTTAAAGCGGAAGTCAACCTGAGCTTGCATTGCACATGTCCTAATAACCAAAAAACAGTTGAACTGTGACCTTCACGATCTAAACCCAAGGACACTTCGTTGTCAATTCCAGTTGACAGCAGGGGGTGGTGCTGCATAAAATGTCAGCCTTCTTGGCTGGCTGAAACGTGTAGACTTATATTTAATTCCATGAATGCAATATTTTCCCATGAATATCGTGTTTAGACTAGTGGGGGCACATAGAACATATTATTGCAAAGAAAAATTTCGACTTGACTTCTGCTTTAATAACCCAGTTAATTGAAACAGGCTGAAATGCATATAAAGTACAGTGCACACAGACTGCACACTTAAAAAATTGTGTTGTACAGTACCTGTGCATCCAGCTCTATTATATGGGAAACCTTGTTCCAGCCAAAGCCCACAAAGCGCCGATCATATTCCGGACAATGTCGTTTCACTACAACATAAGGTTCAAAATCTGCCTCCCAGTCAACCTTGTATGGTGTGGTGGCTGTCCTCCATTTAGCATAGTTGGTCGGGGCATGGCCTTTAGGCCACACGTGATACCTGCAGATACAATACTAGTAATTATAAACAGCACCGAAACAAATATCATATTAGAAATACAAAGAAAAAGTACTTTTCAGATGAGTTAAATGGGGCCTCAAATAACATCAAAGCCACATTGGGAGTCATCAACCAGCTGTTAAATAATAATAATAATAAGTTTCCGCCACTTATCCTGCCCAGTTTCATGATGAAGACAAAGCTTACAGTGATCCTTTTGACATCGCATGTGCCTTTAACAACTATTTTGATAATATCAAAACAATTTTATCTGAAGTATTATGACCTACTGCTGGGCAACCTGAATTTTTGACACAAAGTAATCCATCAGTAAAGAGCTTTCAGTCTCCTACTGAGAAGTAAATTATGGACATAATTAAAAGCTTGAAAGATTCAGCTCCTTGCTATAATGAAATCAGGTCTAGTTTAATTATTCATTTTAGTTCCTCTATTATTAAGGTTAGGGTTATTATTAGTAGTAGTAGTAATAATTATCGTATATATATATATATACACATGTTCTTGTTATTATTATTATTATTATTAAATCACTTGAAAATACTAAGAGAACTAAACATTTTAAGTATTTGCGATTTCTAAATCTGGAGATCGTAGTTTAGTCAATAGCTACCGCCCCATTTCTGTTTCACCATGTTTCTCAAAGATTCTGGAGAGACTGGTTTATAATAGAATGATGGTGCACTTGCAGGAATGGAACATTTTGTATTAACATCAGCATAGGTTTAGGAAAAAATATTTGACTGAATTGGCTATACTTCAATTGGCTGACATAGTTTATACTGCATTTGATAAAAAGCCTTTGCTATTGTTAATTCTAATATTTTAAGAAGAACTATCAAGAACTATGGTTTCTCTGGAATCACACATACATGCAGTGGTGTAGTGGTCCCTGGAGAAGTGGGTATATCCTAAATTTTACTTACTTTTTTCCCCCCGCTTCTAGAAAAACGCCCTGTTTTAGAAACGATGACATGTGAGGGAAGAGCCATCATTTGTAATTACGCACAATAATAAAATTATCATGAATGAATTAGGAGCAGTTTGTAATGTAAAATGTATTTATTGTGAGGTAAACATTAATAATATGTATAACTACATCAGACAAGTTAGTTAGGGCTATATTACTTTAAGTTATTGTATACAGTATACAATAATTTGGTTAACGTTAGTTGGACCTAAAAATAAGGTAAGGGGGGGAGGGGCTTCATAGACACTGAGATCATCTCTGGTCCTGGCATTTATTACAGTTTTATTCATCTAACACTGCTGTCTGGTATAACTCATATCTTAACTGGGTTAATTATACAATTACTGAAACAATTACGGGGGTTTCCTAGATCAGTGGTTCTCAAATCGGGGGTACATGTGGGTACGTGAAAACACACCAGGGGGCACCTGGGATTTTAAAATATATTTTAAAAGTAGCATACAATCAAAAAACCATCTTTTTTTCAGTTTCTGCTTTTATTTCAAGTTAACTGAATAATTAGTTTTGAAAAACAACCTGTACAGTGATCCCAAAGGAGGACTTGTTATCTTGATATTTATTGCACAATTCATTAAGACAATTATTTATTTGCTTTTTTGTTTTGTTTTGACCGATACATAGTGGCACTGTGGCCAAAGTTAAAACCAGTTCCCAAATTAAAACCAGACACAAGATGGCACAGCACTGTATTGTTTTCTCTATCCAAAATGCTTTGCGCTGGTTGGGGGTACTAGGCTGAAAAAATAGGGTGTAGATCACTGAAAAAAGGTTGAGAACCACTGCCCTACATGATCCTAATCTAGCTAGTTTTGGGCTAAAATGCTAACTTTAGGATAACGTTACATTTCATAATATTAGCCTAGCCGAAACGCACATTTTAACTGTAATGTATTGGCAAAAAAACCCCTCCTCTGTTCAGTGATTTTGCCAGTAGTTTAAAAGTTAACAATTATTTATTTGGAAACAACTTTAAAACGTACCTGTGAATGATGTTTTCATTGTATGTACAGTATGTTCGGATAGCCTGCATGCTGTCACTCACTGGAAAGACATTTATTTATTTCTGCCTCGCTCACATTTACGATCATTGCGCAGGAGACGGAGCGACCTGTCAATCAACTCGAGTGTTGTTGGCACCTTTCGTGTTAGCAATAGATTCCTCTTCATGACCCGCCCTACTCATTCTCTGATAAACATGAAGGCAGACCATATTTAATGTTGTTCCTGCTGTGAAAAGTGAGATAAATTGTAGCAATTAATTTAGGCATTTTAAGTATTTTTGCCATTATTAAGAATTTCAAACCAGTGATGACCCCACTCTAAACATAGCTGTATTTTCTTGTCAAAGAAATGGCGGAGTTTTACAAAGATAATGACAAATAGGAGTCATTAAATGGAATATTAGTGGAATTTTTAATTATCCCGTAGACAGTCAAAAGTGGGTGTTGACAGTCTATATGGAGATTTCATTGATTTCCATCTACTTATGTGACTTCAGTAGTTTGTATATATTTATATTTTCACCTCAACGCTGTCACTGCACCATATTAAGGAACGTCACAGTTGTCTTAAATGTGCATCCAGGTGCGAGCATTGAAGAGGATCTGGCAAAAATAGAAACTTTTCATGTTTTCTTTGCCTAAGTCTTTTAGCATCTCAACACTGACGTATAAAAATAGCCGTATACCAGCTAAGTTGGAAACAGGGCAGGATTTAAACTTCAATAGTCAATTTTTTTTTCTTCCTCCCTTATTTAAATTGCCATTAGAACATTTCTCAGCGGAGAACCAAGATTATGGATGATAACTATATAAATCATACAGGAGAATATGCTCATGCCAAATATGATTAAACTGAAAATGATAACTTTTACTATTAAAGAGAAAATGAAAACCTAAAGGAACATTTAATCATTAGAAAATGTGTGTTTTTATCCATCATTTGAACACCACAGCCACAAAACGCAGTTTACCTTCTACACATATGCACAGATCTCATCATGCCAGTAGCGCAGCCTGCAGTTAAGGAACGCCACCTCTTCCACATGGTTCTGACACTGCGTATGTGACACTAGAATCCCAGAGGGCATGTTCTCAACAGATGCTGCTGCCAGACAAGCTTTGCCGTCTACAGCCCCTTTTAAATTTTAAAGGGGAGAAATGCAAAGGGTTGAAAAAAATGCAACCTTTTTATATCCCTGACAGCTCATTACTGCCGGAACAACTCTGGCCTGGCATCACTGACCAGCCCTCCTCACTGGAGGAAACGTCCAATCAAAAGTGGGTGTTGAAAGAAATGAGAATGCAATGTTAAATACCCCAAATGGGTCCTTAATTAAAAGATAACTGGCTGAAGATAAGGAAGGGGCTGCTTTAATTTGGGGTTGACAACAGCCATGCACATGTGCCGTTAGAGCTCAAAAACACAGTATAAAGTGAAGACCAGTTATCTGGGCACAACAAACAGATGAACTCATTTGGCACAAATGGCTTCACTTGCTGGCTTCTGTCACGGTTTGGCACACTCATTTTCACAAAAGTCACTTTCAAAATATGTGGTTGTTCAAGTTTTTTTTCAAGGCAAATGCAAATAAGTAAATTCAATACAACAGCGTGCCATTTTAAGTGTAGCTGAGCGACCATTTAACCGGTTTCCACACTCTCTGTCTGGACTATGTGGTCATACCTACATAATGACGTATTTCATAGACAGAGGAAAGAGCCACGACGAGCTTCTTTAGCGTTATGTGCTAACTTTGAATCAAGGCTGTTGATAAAATGAATAAAGACAAATACAAGACCAATTGCTGAGAATTCTGCACAGATCATCAAACTCAATGTCTGCTACAGGCACAGACAGCGACCCCTACCTAATTTAAAACTAGTTGCGGCAATCGAAGGCTTTTAACTGCTGTGAAGTAGTGACAACAACGCAACAGGCAAAAAAAATTTTCTATAGACAGTTCTCGGAATGGACGGAGCGGATGTAAGAATTTAAGACTTGGGTAAATTAAATTTTAGACCTGGGATGAAAATATGAGTGTTTTTTAAAGACATTTAAGGCCTAAAATGTAAGTTTCTGAATTTTAGACTTTTTAAGACTTTTTTTGGACCCCGCGAGAACCCTGAGTATCACACAGTTCTAGCGGCGATCAGCAGCAGTTGTGAAAGGGAATGAAATTGTGAATGGAACTCACTTGTTCGAGCTTTTATTGTGTGTGTGCGTGTTTTTTTTAACACTGTTTAGTATATTTTTAGTGACAGCAGTCAGCTTGTATTAATGCTTAAGTGCACAGCCTTTCCCTGGTATACTGTAAGCTCTGAGCGAGTTTTTTGTGCATTTCGTGGTGAACTAAGCGGCGAGTCTGTGCCGTCCTCTTGCCAACTTCAAGCTTGTCTCCGCCCAACACCTGGTGCATTTGTCACTCCTTGCAAAGTGCGACATATCCAGGTGTCTTTTTGGATGTCCACAGATGGATTTGCTTGCGTTGACTTTGATGAGACTGGCGTTCTGTTTAGCTCGGATTCTTGGGCACCCACATTTGCATCCTGACTGCCGTCTCTTTCGACTTCAGTATGAAAGGGAACAACTTCTACACTGGAGTACCCATGATCCGCCAGCGGGCCTTCAACCGATAAACCTTGATGGGTTACATGCACCCGTTTTTGGAGGAATTCCCCACGGCGGAACACATACATTCAGGAAACGAGGAAAAAGCTGAAAAAGTTACCCCTCTCCCGCATCCTGCTGCCATTTATAATGCTCGCTAATGTCCAGTCCCTACGGAATAAAACTCAAGTCCAATAGTCACGACTTAAAAGATGCCTGCATCCTAACTCTCACTGACACCTGGCTGTCGGACAGAGACTCTGACGCGGACTTTGATTTGGATGGATTTGGAGCACCTATACGGCTGGACTGGGATGCTGCCGTTACAGAAAAGTTATCTGGTGGGGGGGAAGAGGGGTGTTTGTACGTTAATCAGCGTTGGTGTAAATCTATCACTGTTCAGGAAAAACTCTGTTCTGCTGACCTAGAGCTGCTTTCTGTGTCATTATGCCCTCCATATCTACCGCGGGAATTCCCACAGATACTTGTGACTATTGTGTACACCTCATCCGAGGGCTGAGAAAAACACTTGTGAAATAATGTAACAAGTCACACGGAGGCTTCAATTTATCTCCCCTGATGCACCTCATATTATCCTTGGTGACATGAACCACTGTACTCTAAAAAACACGCTGAGAGACTTCCACCAATACATCATATGCCCCACCAGATATAATAAGACCCTCAACCTTTGATATGGAAACATCAAAGGTGCATATATATCCATCCCCTTCCCACCACTGGGCTCCTCTGACCACAGATGCTCACTCTACGACGTCATCACATGCGGAACCACCCTCGCACCACCTATGCAGACTAAACACACGCCCACTTTCTCTGAGACCTCCTTGCTCGCAGGATAGTGGTAAAAATAGCCTTTATCAGTAAACATTGTGTCCAAATAATTCAAAGCAATCAATTATCCTTCACATTTTCAATGCCAAAGTGCAATGACAATTGGCCAGAAAAGTTCCGTGGTGGCTGACACTTGTGTAAACAAGTAAAATTTCTGCTCTGTTGAGCTTAACTGAACAAATGGTAAAGTGGTTAGTGAGCTCACCAGATGAGCAGAAGGTCCCAGGTTTGTGTTCCACTATGGGTTTGTTCTTTCTTTCATTCTTTTTCTTTCTTTATTTCTTTCTTTCTTCCCCTCCTCCACTATTTCTTGCAGCAAGGAGCCATTTTGTTTCAAATGTATTGAAGAATTGAACATAATGTAGCCGCAAGGTGGCACAAGCCAGTGTCTTCTTGTGCCGGTCCCAAGCCAATACAGATACTGAAATACTGAGAGTAGGGACTTTGAATGTTGGAACTATGCCAGGAAAAGGTAGCGATATGGTTGACATGATGCAAAGGAGGAAGGTGGACATACTGTGTGTCCAGGAGACCAGGTGGAAAGGGAGCAAAGCTAGAAGTTTAGGAGCAAGCTTCAAGTTGTTCTCTCATGGTGTAGATAGGAAGAGGAATGGAGTAGGAGTTATCGTGAAGGAGGAGTTTGTTAGGAACGTCCTGAAGGTAAAAAGTGAAAGGGCGTTGTTTGACTTTCAGGAAGGAGTGGCAGAGAAGTATGTTCAAGTGTTGCAGGACATGTATAAGGACTGTAAGACAGTGGTGAGGTGTGCTGTAGGAGTTGAAAGTGTAGGTGGGACGAGTCGCGCGACATTTCCATGTGCGCCGATCAACAAACATGGCGCCACACTCGAAAGTTTGTTGACATCTTCCAAGAAAAGCTAACAACAGGCCAACTTGCAAAATTTGCAAATTGGATATTTCGTCAAAGGGAGGAAACACTACCACTATGCAAGAGCATTTGAACACACAGCATGCGATGACTATCTGTCATGGTTTTTTTTTTTATGTAGTTGTGTTTATTTTCAAATCATTTTTCTTTCTTTTCTTTTTTTTCTGGGGACCCCATGGCCCCCCATTGAGTCCTCGAATGTGGACCTTAAAGCTTCAATGTTGGGTTTGTAAGGCCATGGTACTTTTAAACATGTCTCTTGTTTACAGATACAACGAAGACATAAAAAAAAGTGGATGCTATTGTTATGATTTGTGTATATCAGGCTTAGGTTTGTTGTTTTGGCTTTGCGTCCTGTCTTGCTTGTTAGGTTTTGTTTGCACATGTACTCGTCATCCTGCTCCTTTGTGCCATCCAATCATCTCCCCCAGACACTTGTGTCTTGTCCAGGTATCTCCCGTTATCTCGTCAGTTGGCTTGTATTTAGTTAGTTTAGGGTTAGATGGATGCAAGTGATTCGCTGTGGCGACCCATGAAGGAAAAAGCTGAAAGGAAAAGAAGATTGAAGGGTTGAACATCCATCCAATTTCCACGTTTAAAGAAGACGCAGTTGTACTGCAAGGGCTGGCCGCTGTTGTGCCAAAGTAGTTACCCTCAAAAGAATTAGTATCCCCTGACGCAGGATATTCTAACTTTTACCAAATAAAAGTGGCAATTTTTCGAAAATGTTCCTTGTTCCTAACCAAAACCTTAAAAAAACGAAAAACATTAACATTCGTCCACCATAATGACTTGTTATTTATGCAAAACCTATCAACACTACCATTGAGTCCTGGCAACTCGCCACCTAGTTGACGTGACTTTGTGATGGTAAATGGCGGCTAAGTGGTCTCGACGAAACGGCTTGCTCATTGCGACCACGCAGTGGCCTAAATGTGCACATTTGTGTTATTCATAACCGCCTCTAAATGTTGACAAGCATTTACGGCAAATCAGACATTCATGGCAAAAATAACGCTCGCGGGAGAGTTGCTGGTTATGGCAAAATAATCACGAAAACTAATGCTACAACAAAGAGTTTGTAGTAACGTTATGCTACTTTTTCTTACGGTAAAATGTGATGCTACTTTTCCACATATTAAAATAGTTATCAAATGTGTAAAATACATGTCTGTTTGGCTCAAATTGGTACAGTTGTACCACACTGCTTCTGCTCGGCCATGGCCAAGTCATTTGCATTCATAACATTAGCACATTGGTTAGCAGAGCTGAAAACACAGCCCCTTCCAGGGAGAATGGTTTGGCCTAGGTGATGCCTGGTGCCGCTATTTACAGCCAGGAACACGCGCCGAAAACAGGCTGTTTTGAACAGGGCGTTTTTCTGCTGATTTAGGGACAGCAAAAATATTAGATCCAAAGTAAATTTTGATGAATGCATGTCAGAGACATGTCTTTTACACATTTGAGAACTATTTTAGTATGTGGAAAGTTGAATAATATGGGAGCTTTAAACCTTTGCTTCTACAATGACAAAATAGCTGTCATTTTACACGCTACCAACATTGACTAGCCAAGTCAAAATGGAAATAAAAATAAAAATCATCCAGCCATTGATTTAGATCATTTAAAAAATATATATATTTTTTTTAATAGCTCAGTATTGTTCATTCGGTAATTTTACCGATTTGACATGTCATCATCATTGCTCTTTTTTTATTATTATTTTTATTTTGTATGTGGGCGAGTATGTGCGTGTGGGTGTGCGTGTGTGTGAGTGTGTACTCATTAGTTCCCCTAAAACCTATTAAAAATCCCATACCGTTCACCTAAACCGAATACTTCAGAATCCAGCTAGAGTCGTGAGGTTGTCAGGAGACCCGAGGAAGGATCAAAGAAAAGAAAGGAAAGTGAAATCCATCACCGACCAGACATTACCTACTACCCACCGGGTTACCAACCAGAGTCTTTCACTAACCCCAGAAACATCTAAATTCCAACAAATTAGGGAGACCTCAAGAGACCAAAGGAGAGACTGAGGAAAGGAAGGAAGGATAGATGAAGCAGAGTGAGATCCACAGGCATCCGCCTCCACCGATTCAACGACCAGAGGAAGAAGCAGATTGTGTTTGAATTTCGATAGATGCTGGTGTGGTGGATCTGGCATGCATGAAAACCTCCACCAAAGAGGGGAGCCGTCGACCCCGGCCAGGACAGAGCAAGCACAACACCTCAGGGCCCCCCAGGCCACGGCAGCGCCAAGGGACAACCCCCGGGCCCCGCAGATCATTTTAATTTTAATAGATTGTGCCATCCATGCTGTCCCCCCCGAATGGAAGAAACCCATTGGGTGAGGGGTACAATGTTTATTAATTAACTACATGCCACATCTCCGTCATGTCTACTACTTTTAGATAATTTCCAAACAATACGCAGATGAAACAACCTCAACCAAATGTTACATTTGGCTTATAATTGAATACTTACTTGGTGTTGCTTCTGGTGGAATATGCTGACCTCAATGTTTTGTCAAAACATTTACCATTCAAAAGCAATTCTGATTAACAGCTTTAAAAGAATCATAAAAGAATAATGTTTCACTGAATACTGGTAACATCTTGTATTCACATTATTGTACTGTACCTGAAGGTATAGAGTGTCCCCATGTCCAGCATGGAGAGCAGCTCTGCTTTGGATTTGGGGAAGGACAAGCGATAACGCAATGTCTCAAAGGCAGGAACCACCAGAGCCTTCTTATTATTTGCCATGCCCAATTGCGTGACAGTTTTTCTGCACAGAAGAAACAAATAGATCAACAAGCAGGAATCCAACCACATATTTTGGTCATTGCACATGCAATAATGCAAACTGTCTTGAAGTTTTACCATTTTGGAATGTGTAATTTCACGAATTAATGTGACACTTAATTTGGCCTATTCCGTAACAGTCAAGGCACTTTACAGTGTTTTTTTTCCCCATTTACTTTTATGATAAAATACATAATGAATGGGGATTTTATTGAACACAATCACTTCAATTAAAGACAACAGATTTATTTTTTTGCAGTTAATCAAAATACAGTGTTTCAAATGATTTCTGTGTGTCATCGACGTCAGGAAAGCGATCGCGAGATGCTGTGACTATCGCGAGATCGGGAATACCCAACATGGCGGCGCCCTGCTGCTAAGATAGAACTAGCTCTATTATGCTAAACCACATCCGAATTTAACCACCATATAACTTGGCTTTTCTCTTCTCTCTTTCATCCGGCAGATTTGGAATACCACCCAGCGTGGAGGACCTTGAACGTTTCATCGACGGATACTTTTACAGCTGCGCGATGGAGGATCCTTCCTCGAGAAACCTTCCAATCTAGCTACTACGGACGTTTCGGTCAGTATGCTGGACTCCAGCAATAAAAAACTAGATGTCCTCTGCCTCATCCGCGAGGACGTTAAAGAATTAAAGGTGAGTTTGGAATTCGTCGGCCAATGGGTAAGTGACCTCCAACGAGATAATGCAGAGTTACGCTCTTCACTCGCGGCTGTTTCAGCAGAGTTGGGAACGATTAAAAAGGAGAATAAAATGCTAAAAGAAACGGTTCTGGATGTCCAATCCCGTAGCATGCGGGAGAATTTAATATTCTCAGGCATATCCGAGAATACCTCTGACAATCCAGAGGGCGAGATAAAAAAAATTATGGCGACGTCGTTAAAAATTCCTCAGGAGATGGTAAATAATATCTCTTTTCACCGGGTACATCGGCTTGGAGCCCGTAGGGGCAACAAACCCCGTCCTATTATCGCTAAGTTTGAGCATTTTAAACAGAAATAATTTGTTAAAAGTAAAGGACGGGAGCTTAAAGGGACCTCTTTCGGGATGAATGACCAATTCCCGAGAGAGATTAATGAGCGGCGAAAGGTAGTGTTTCCTATAATGAGACAAAATAGGCAGGAGGGTAAACGGACTACGATAGTCGTTGATAAGCTATACATCGATGGCCAACTATTCCGGAACCC
This sequence comes from Leptonotus elevatus, assembly GCF_054856555.1. Classification (NCBI taxonomy): domain Eukaryota; kingdom Metazoa; phylum Chordata; class Actinopteri; order Syngnathiformes; family Syngnathidae; genus Leptonotus; species Leptonotus elevatus. The sequence continues at coordinate 28,920,438 of NC_141241.1, read as the reverse complement.
CAACTCCACTCCATGGCTGTTCTAATTGGCATTTGTGTGTGGGAAATAAAATTTGGAACAGAAGAAGAAAACAGCATTAGATGACCTTTCTGCTACTGAAAGATATGCTGAATTGGCGTGCTAAAAGTGCTTATCAAGATCTATGTATTTGGTAGAGAACACAAACAAGTAAGAAGTGTAAACAAGCATAGAGTGATGCCTGCTTGCTGGATGACCCCACCCCTTTTAGAGGCATCATCTCATGTAACCTAGGAACCTCAAGTTTGAATAAAAAGAGAGGTTTACAGGAAGGCTGTTTTAGAATAGATGAGACTTGTATACAGCCTCTCCTGTTCTCCTTGCAAGCAACTGAAACTGGAACGTCTTCTCTCATTATTTGTAAGTTATATTTGTCGTTTGAACCTGACAAGTGGAACTAAACTTTGTTTGACTTTGATTATTAGATGTATACATATACTGTATATGTGGTTATAAAACCTAAAATATGAATACTCATTATGTTTAGGCTATATTACAAATATAATATTAATACATAACTATATCTAAAATATATTTAAACAAAAAATCTCGCTTAGGTTACCAGTTACCGGTGTATTGTTACATGTTTAATCCCCCGCTAATTTCCTTCACTTTCATCTCCCTCCCCGTTTTTTCACTGTTATATTCACTTACACGTTACCTCATATTTCACACAAAATACATAAACCACCTAACCACTTTGATTCTAACCTATAACATTCTAATATTAACAAATAGCCTATACAGATATATGCACAGGACTGAGTCTATATTGTTTGTATGCATAAATTAGTTCAGGTTTCCTGGAATATTTGTGGCCCTCGCTCACAGGCAAAAATAATAAAATTTTTAGATCATCTCTTAAAATTAAAAGCAGATATTTGTCTCCTTCAAGAAACCCACCTACAAAAATCTGAAGAAAAAATACTTATTGATAAGAATTTTAGTCAAGTGTACTCTGCCCCTTATAACAGTAGACAAAGAGGAGTCTGTATACTCAAACATAATAATGTATTCTTTACTCTAGAGGGCCGATACATTATTATTCAGGTGACTATATTTAATAAAATATATACATTTGGTAATTTATATGCCCCTAATAATGATGATATTGCCTTTTTCCATGAATTTTTCTCTCAGCTGTTTGATTTAGCAGCGAACTCTACTATTATTATTGGAGGAGACTTTAACACAGTCTTAAACCCATTAATATATCGTTCTAATAATACAACATGTATAAGGCGATTACAATCTACTAAAGTAATAGGGGAATATATGGATGATTTTGGCCTTGTCGACAGCTGGAGACTTAAAAACCCAACTAAGAAGGAATTTACCTTCCTTTCCGCTGTGCACCGGTCTTTTTCAAGAATTGATTTTTGTCTTACAAATAATTCTATTGCTGATCAAATTGGTACAAAAATACATCTTATTATTATTAGCGACCATGCACCAGTCTCCCTTACCCTACAAGTTGATTATACCTTTTACCCACCACCGACATGGCGTTTAAACATCCCACTGCTAAATGACGCAGAGTTTGACAAAATTATAAGAAGAGAGTGGGCAGACTTTTTAAAAATAGATGACTCTCCAGACTTATCTCCATCTCTTCTCTGGGAAGCTGGGAAAGCGTTAATTAGAGGTAAAATTACATCATATTCATCTTATAAAAAGAAACAGGATTAAAAATTAGAAAAAGACTAAGAAGATAAAATTAAACAACTGACGGATGAGTACGCAATAAACCCAAATAACCAAATATGGACTGACTTACAAGTTAGACGATATGTTATCTAAAAAGATAGTTTATAGATTTTATAATACAACAATTGAGAGTTTATAATACAACAATCGAGATAAAACAACTTTGAATATAATAACAAATCAGGTAAATTTATTGGGGAGTCGTGGGGGGAGCGGGGGGCTTTCCAGGTCCACTACATATGTAACTACACATGTAAATAAATAAATAAATAAATAAAATCGGCAACAACACACCAACAGGTGGTGATCAGTTGACAGCTCTGCTCCTCTCTTCACCCGAGTGTCCAAAACAAAACATGCGGCTGCAAATCCGATGACATGACTACGAGGTCGATCATCGTACTGCAGCCCAGGGTGTCCTGGTGCCAAGTGCAAACACATCTGGACACCCCTATCTAAGTTTGAACATGGTGTTCGTTATGGACAAGCACAGAAATCCAATAACAGAACACTACTCGGGTTCTGATCAGGGGAACAATGCCCGGCCAGGCCCCATGGGTGAAGGCCTGGCCACCAGACGCTCGCCTTCGAGCCCCACCTCCAGCCCTGGCTCCAGAAGGGGGCCACGGTAACCCGCGTCCGGGCAAGGGAAACCACGATCCATTTTTATTACTCATCATAAGGGGTCAGTTTGAGCCATGCTTTGTCTGGTCCCTCACCTAGGTGATCCTGCCAGGGGCATAAAGCCCCGGACAACATAGCTCCTAGAATAATTTGGACACGTCAGCCCCTCCACCACGATAAGGTGATGACTCACGGAGAAGAATAAATACATAAATAAATAATAAATACATTAATGATGACTAACCAAAATCGACATGGTGTCCCTAGAGGCGCTCAAGGGTAGTGCAGGTATTATGCTCGAGTCACAATTCAACATTTCCGCTCTTCAGAGCAACCCAATTTATGCTACATATTGCTGAAGATTTTAAGAGTGTAGAGAGATTCGAAGGCAGACAAGACCAGTGGCAGCAACTATTAACGTAGATGCTGGAAATTCCAATTAAAGCATGTAAAATTAAGAAAAGTAACCCCTATAGTCTTGTTGCATTACAAAATGAGGACTTTAAATAGGATGTTAACTCAAATGAACACTGCACCACCCAGAGGACATTGAGATGACCAAGCATTAATTGTCCCATTGTATACAGGTGGATGAAATAGATTGAAGGCCCAAGGCATCCAGCCTTACCTTAAATAATCATAGAGACCATACATTGGTAGGAAGTCCACATCCGTCAGGAAAACATAGGGAGTGTTTGTATTCTTCAGGGCAACATTCCTCAACAGGTTGATGGGGTAGAACTGGCCCTCCTTATAAACAATGTGATAGGCAACATTCTTACGTTTTTTCAGGACCTCTGAGGCTTGAGCATAGCGTAAGAACTGCTGAGCTTCTGCATCAGACATGTACAGCGCCAGGCTGATGGGTCCTTCCCAGTGCTTGCAAATGGCCTCCAACATTTGCAACCTTCAGGTGACATAGATATAATCACATTTTATTCAGACAGAAAGATATTGCCAATAGGTTAGCAATGTTAGTTAGCATGTACATGTGTGTATCGGAGTAGCAGTAACAGTAAGGATATGATATGAGTGTTATAGCTAATGTTACCTCATAATATACCTCATAATTTATGGCAAAAATGCACTCATTAATCACTTTGCTCAATGCATTTGTATGGGAAAAGTACAATGCAATACTCTCCTGCTAATAGAGTACTTACTAGAATTAATGCAAACAGACATAGACATCACCACAGGGTTTATTTGGCCTTTGCTCTATAACATTGGCTTTTATATAGATATTTTTCAGCCAGTCAAACCTTTTTTCTGATTTTGTACATTTAAATATTGCACTGAAATAAACCATTGGAAACTAAAATAAATTTATAGGAGGTACCTATCCATGGAGAGCTGAGCTACGAGAGTGACATCATTCTCATCCTCTGGGGGCGTATATTCATACTGCAGGAAGTAAAGATGGACTCTGTGAATGGTGAGTCGCTCACGGCGGAATTCATAACAATGATCATCCTCATCCAGCTCTTCCAGAGCAGTCTGCAACTAAAGAAAAATAGATTTTGAGTGAGACATTTTCAAGATTTCAACTTTGAGCCGTGACCCGTATGCGCTGTGAAGGCCAACTTAAAAATAAAAGCCTTCCAACTAATACATTGACGTCGATGCAAATGGCTTGTTACTTGTATTTTGTAATTGACCCAAGCAGCGCGTGGTAGGCATCGCGGCCAGCTTGACTCGTCCTCATGCGTCTGTCAACTTCCAACATCAACACAATACCATCCCACCTATATTATTTTTAAATTGCTTGATTTATTCAGTTTAAATGTTTTTAAATGCTGGCACCTTGCGAACGACTGCATGCCTCAATTTCAATGTACTTATGCAATGATGATAAAGTCATTCTATTTTATTCTATTCAAAATTATATTTAATTGCTAATTAAGTCTGCTAAGAAACTGCTAGTTAATTAGTCTATCATTGTATAATACATATGTCGCCGCCGTTAGCAGCTAGCCACTAATAGGAGCATAAACGTTGACAGCGTGAGGCGAGCTGCATTCAAATGCTGTCAGACATTTCAAACTCAAAAGAAAAAAGTTCATCAATACATTAACCGTTCTTCTTCTTTTCCTTGCGGCTTTTCCCTTCAGGGGTTGCCACCGCAAATCAGTTGCCTTCATCTAACCCTGTCCTCTGCATCCTCTGCTCTCATACCAACTACCTTCATGTCCTCTTTAACTACATTCATAAACCTCCTCTTTGGTCTTCGTTTAGACCTCCTGCCTGGCATTTGGAAACTCAGCATCCTTCTGCCAATATACTCACTATCTCTCCTCTGGACATGTCCAAACCATCTCAGTCTGGCCTCTCTGATTTTTATCTCCAAAGCCTCTAACATGTGCTGTCCCTCTGATGTACTCATGATACTCTGATTCTATCCATCCTGGTCACTCCCAAAGAGAACCTAAGCATCTTCATCTCTGCCACCTCCAGCTCTGCCTCCTGTCTTTTCCTCAGTGGCAGTGTCTCCAGACCAAACATGGCTGGTCTCACCAGTTTTATAAACCTTTCCTTACATTTTAGCTGAAACTCTCCTAACACACATCACAGCTGACACTTTTCTCCACCCGTTACAGCCTGCCTGCACACACTTCTTCACTTATTTTCCACACTCTCCATTGCTCTGGACTGTTGACCCTAAATACTTAAACTCCTCCACCTTCTTGGTCTTTTCTCCCTGTAACCTCACTCTTCCACTTGGGTCCCTCCCATTTACACAGATACTCAGTCTTGCTACAACTAACCTTGATTCCCCTCCTTTCCAAAGCAAACCTCCACGCCTCTAGCTTCTCCTCCACCTGTTCCCTGCTCTCACTAAAGATCACAATCTGCAAACATCATAGTCCATGGAGATTCCTGTTTAACCTCGTCTGTCATCCCCACCATTACCATA